>NC_057807.1:303396317-303404246 GCF_018294505.1 Triticum aestivum
TTTTTTTGAAACCCTAGATCGGTTTTTATATTCCGGTTTTGTTGTTTAGCGAGCGTTCGCCGGACCGTTCGTCTTAACGAACGTGATCACCGGTTATTCACGGTTAACGAACGTCCGTCCGTTTAACCATTCGTCGTTTTCTTTTAATCGGATTTATTTCACTATTTTCTGATCGCGATTTCAGATCCGATCCTCGTTCTAGTTTTTCTTCTCGCTCGTTTATCAGAATCAGGTGATTCAAGTGCCTGGAGTTTCGTTTCGAAACCGCCGTTCCGACTAATCAACTTAAACAGAGTTTTGCTACTGTAAAATTTGACCTAGTTTCAACTTGCTAGAACCGAGTTGTTTTCTTCCGCCGGTTGTTTTCTGTTGTTTTGTTCGATTCGTTCTCTTTTGCCACCAGGGTTCTTAATTTGAACTTTCTGGTTAGATCTTTTATTCGAGATTTACCCGTGCATTAGATGAGTACTTATTGTATGCTTGTTGTTTGTCTGTGATAGATCACCCGGAGTGCGCCGCTTGTTACTTCGAATCTCTAGGTTTCGCGGATCATCAGCAAGGCAAGTAACACTTGATCATACCTTTTTCTACTACCCAGTTTTTATGCATTAGATCAATCCTCAAACATTGCATGATTAGGATCTAATTAAATTGTGGGATGGGAAGTAGATGAGGTAGTAACTATTACCTATGTTACTTATGAAACCTTTGGGAGTTACTTCTGCGTTTGCTTATTATGCCATGCTATGCTAGTAGACATGGATTGGGTGAGTGAATATCCATGACAGATGTGAGATTGTTAATTAATGGTTTATCTAAGGTGGCAACTTAAATACACATCTAGGTGGATTGAGGCACCTGGGGTATCCAGTGATTGCCTGTTTTTTTGGAAATCCCAGGGTTACCGTGTGATTTTCCTATGGACCGCCACCCAGGCTCAAAGGGATCATAAGATAATTCATGCTAGTAACTTCCGTGTGCAGCCACAAGCCATTATGGGCTCTGGCATAGTTGACTAAGTCGTGCGAACTCTTATAGTGGTGGACTAGCAGATGTAGGGGATGTAGGTGTACCGGTCTACCCGTCGTAAGGTGCTAGCACTTCTGAAAGACTATGTCTCGGTCATCCGTTTCTCAAACACCTTGTAGTGCGAGGAATCAAACGGAGGTGATCGAGTCTTGTGGGGAAAAGTGCGCAAACGTCTGCAGAGTGTACAAACTAATCATGATTAGCCGTGTCCCCGGTTATGGACAACTTGAGTATCTAGTACTTGAATATCATGTGAATCTCATCATGTTACTTTAATTAATACTATTGGGTTTTAATGAGTACTTTTAATTGGGATTGAGAATGCTGTCAACCATTCTCAATGTTTAACAACCACCATGATAGTTAAATTAAATTTATTCCTTTGCAGTAGGGAAAAATTAGCTTTATGCAAAAACTGTAACCATAGAGCTTTTACACCAGCCAAATTGCATGTAGTGTAGCTTATTCCACTGTTATTCTCTATGTGTTACATTGCCAGCATATTCCATGTGCTGACCCGTTTTTGGGCTGCAACGTTTCATGTTGCAGACTTTTCAGATGACGAGTAAGGTGCTTTAGGTCGTGGTTCTATACTCAGTGATGCCGTTGGAGTTGATGGACTCACTTATCTTCCAAGTCTTCCGCTGTTATCATTATTAGATGGCCTTAAGCCATATTTATTGTAATAAGTCCTCTCTTGGACAACGATGTAATAAGTGTGTGATTGCTACTCTGTTATAAATCCTTCGAAGTACTGTGTGGTGTCAGCATTACTGATCCAGGATAACACCTGAGCACAGAGACTTGACCATCTGAGGTCGGGTCGCTACAGAGATGGTATCAGAGCACACGTTGACTGTAGGACACGACCACTAAGTTAAAGCCATAGATCACTACTCTCTTCTCCTTTTTTCTAACTCCTCATCTTTTCTATCTTTTAGGATGACGGATGCAAAGATCAAGTATGCCCAACCAGATGAAGGCACACCTTTTGGATTCCACTTGAAGGAAGTCACCAAGTACCTGAACATTGGACTACCAAGCTTCACCAGGACTTTCAACGCCACTCTGCCTGAAGAGGAGCGCTGGAAGATTCAAGCTCACGTTCCGGGAAGGACATTCGCCCCAATCACCAAGCCTATAGATAGTGTTTTCAGTGCACCAACCTGGAGTCTGGGAAAGAGCATGGCAGCTCATATCACCATGGGACGCGTTGGAGAAATTTATCAAGAAGACCTCAAGGACACTATCTACCAGATTTGCGGACGCCGAAATGAACAATGGGAGATAGTCAGCACCAAGAAGGATAGATCCATTGCAGCTTTCATCCAGGATTTAAACCAGCACATTCGACGCCAGGAGAACCAGATGTGCAATGATATGATAGAATTGAAGAATGCGAAGGGAAGGATCATCGAACTTGAAGGAGAGCTGAAGTCTACACGCAAGGACTACATGGACGAGATCGTAGCTGTAGTAAGACACAATAGCGATCTTAAGCATGAGATTGAAGAACTTAAGAATAAATTAGCACTCAAGAATGAAGACAAGTACGTCGACTGTCCGAGCAACTACATCATCATCGACGACACCGATTCGGATCCAAGTGAACCCGACTTTGAAGACGAAGCTGGAGCATACATCATGGATTCTTCCACCGGTTCAAATTAATAGATGACCCCCACATATTAGTAGTATTACCTCCATGTAACATATTAGTTCAAGCACTTTTGCGATAGTTAAACCGTTGTAAGCCCTTTGTTTGAAATGAATGAAGTGATTTTGTGTGCATTTGCTCATGTGCATTTGGGTAGTGTTTTCTCCTTAGACCCCACTCTATTCTAAGTTCTCATCTTTTCTAAAACCCTTCAGATGCCTCCGAGACGCGACCCCAGGTTTGTTTTTCCGCCAGAGATCACCCAGTTGATTCAGCAGCAGAACACTTTGATCCAAACATTGGTACAGAACCAAGGCAACAACAACAACAACCCACCACCACCACCTGCGGATCACTTGACTCGTTTCCTTAGGCTGCAACCGCCAGTGTATTCCAGTAGCACCGAGCCAATTGTAGCAGATGATTGGCTCCGCAAGATAGGAAGGGAGTTGACTACTGCAGGATGCACCGATGGAGAAAAGGTGAAGTTTGCTGCACACCAGCTTGAAGGACCCGCAGCAGCATGGTGGGAGAATTTCACAGCCACTTACCCTGTAGACACTGTCACATGGGATCAGTTTCAGCAAGCTTTCCGCACTGCCCATGTTTCAGCAGGAGCTATGGCCATGAAGAAGCGTGAGTTTCGCAACTTACGCCAAGGAGGAAGGACTGTTGGCCAGTATGTGGATGATTTTAGTAAGTTAGCACGTTATGCCCCTGATGATGTTGCTACAGATGCAGCTAAGCAGGAGAAGTTTCTGGAAGGACTGAATGATGAGTTAAGCATGCAGTTGATGGTAGCCACTTTCAATAACTACCAGGAGTTGGTAGACCGTGCCCTCATGATTGAAGGAAAGCAGCAGCAGATTGAGAATCGCAAGAGAAAGTATGGGCAGGGGAAGTATAACTCTGGAGCCCAACAGAAGCCCCGTTATACGCCTAAACAGGGAGTTCAGTTTCAGCATACCCATGGAGGAGGTAGTTCGCACAACCATAATGGCCACAAGAATGGTAATGGGAATGGAGGAAGCAACGGCTAGAACCGGACCACACCATCAACCCCAGCCAAGAAAGACCTGAGCCATGTCACCTGTTACAAGTGTTCCAAGACCGGACATTATGCAAATGACTGTCCCGAAGGCCAAGGTGGAAATGGAAGCTCTAGAAAGAAGCCAAACCCTTTCAACAGGGGACAGGTGAACCACATTGATGTGGAGGAGGTTGAAGACCAGCCCGATGCAGTAATCGATAATTTTTTGGTTAAGTCATTTACTGCACTTGTTCTTTTTGATACCGGTGCATCGCATTCATACATATCAAGGGGATTTGTAGAGAAGTATAGTCTGACTACACAGATTCTTAAAGCCCATATGCTAGTAAGCTCACCAGGAGCGGAGTATATGGCCAGACAAGGATGTTTTCAAGTGCCATTAAGTATAGGAAGGCATGTATTCCCGACGGATTTGATCATTCTGGAATCCCAAGGATTGGATGTGATTCTCGGTATGGATTGGCTGTCAATGTATGGAGGGAACATTGATTGCGCAAGTAAGACAATTTTGCTTACGACACCAGAAGGAAGAAAAATCAAGTATGTATCACGGCATAAGCCAAAAAGAGCACATGTAACTTCCTTATCAGGAGTTGTGCAGGAAGAGGTGCCAGTGGTGAGGGATTACCCGGATGTATTTCCTGAGGAGTTGCCAGGAATGCCACCAGATAGAGACATTGAGTTTTTGATTGAGCTCTTGCCAGGTACAGGCCCAATATCGAAGCGACCATACAGGATGCCCGCACAGGATTTGGCAGAAATCAAGAAGCAGATTAAGGAGCTATTGGATAAAGGTTATATACGCCCAAGTTGTTCGCCTTGGGGATCACCCGTACTTTTAGTGGAGAAGAAGGATGGATCGTTAAGGATGGTTGTTGATTATCGTGGATTGAATGAAGTACCTACCAATGATAAATGATCTATTTGATCGGTTGCAAGGAGCTAGGGTGTTTTCCAAGATCGATTTGCGATCAGGGTACCATCAGTTGAAGATTCGAGAGCAGGACATACCTAAGACAGCATTCACCACAAGATATGGACTGTATGAGTATACCGTTATGTCATTTGGACTGACTAACGCACCTGCCTATTTCATGAACCTGATGAACAAAGTGTTTATGGAGTTTTTGGATAAGTTCGTCGTGGTGTTCATTGATGATATTTTGGTTTTCTCGAAGAATGAAGAGGAATATAAGGAACATTTGCGATTGGTTTTGGAGAAACTAAGGGAACATCAGTTATACGCCAAGTTAAGTAAATGTGAGTTTTGGCTAAAGGAAGTTGGATTTCTTGGACATGTTATATCCGGAGAAGGGATAGCAGTTGACCCTAAAAAGGTTGAGACTGTAACCGAATGGGAAGCACCAACGACAGTTGGAGAGATCCGGAGTTTTCTTGGACTCGCAGGATACTACCGGAGATTCATTGAGAACTTCTCAAGGATTGCGAAGCCTATGACAGAGTTGTTGAAGAAGGATACTAAGTTCATTTGGACTGAGGATTGTGAGGCAAGTTTTCAGGAGTTGAAGAAAAGATTGGTTACCTCACCAGTGTTAATTTTGCCAGATCAGGCCAAGGATTATGAGGTGTATTGCGACGCTTCACGTCGAGGACTTGGAGCAGTGCTTATGCAGGAAGGAAGAGTTGTTTCGTATGCTTCACGACAACTGAAACCTCACGAACTAAATTATGCCACACATGATTTGGAGTTAGCAGCCGTTGTGCATGCATTGAAGACATGGGGACATTTCCTCATTGGAAATCATTGTGAGGTGTACACGGATCACAAGAGTTTGAAGTACATTTTCACGCAGAAAGAGTTAAACCTTAGACAAAGGAGATGGTTGGAACTCATCAAGGACTATGATATGAGATTGCATTACCATCCCGGAAAGGCTAATGTAGTAGCTGACGCATTAAGCCGTAAGAGCCATGTCAATACACTGATGACGGGAGAGATACCAAAGGAGTTAGCAGAAGATCTTCGTGAGCTATGTTTGGAAATAGTTCCGAGAGGCTATGTAGCAGCATTGGAGATTCAGTCTACCTTGATGGACAAAATCAGAGAAGCTCAGAAAAATGACAAAGAGATCGCGGATATAAAGAAGAAAATGAGCGAAGGAAAAACAAAGGGATTTCGTGAGGATGAGCACGATACCCTATGGTTTGAGGACCGTATTTATGTGCCAAATGACCCGGAGATCAGGAAGTTGATTCTGCAAGAGGCACACGATTCGCCCTATTCGATTCACCCAGGAAATACCAAGATGTATTTGGATTTGAAGGAAACATTCTGGTGGACCGGAATGAAGAAGGATATCGCGGAGTATGTAGCAGTTTGTGATGTATGTCAGAGGGTGAAGGCAGAACATCAGAAGCCAGCAGGATTGTTGCAACCATTGCCGATACCCGAATGGAAGTGGGATAAATTAGGCATGGATTTCATCACAGGTTTGCCAAAGACTCGTTCAGGCTATGACTCGATTTGGGTTATAGTCGACCGCTTGACGAAGGTAGCTCATTTCATTCCAGTCAAGACTACCTATAGCAGTGCTAAGTTGGCAAAGATATACATGACCAGAATTGTGTGTTTGCACGGAGTTCCGAGGAGTATTGTATCAGATAGAGGAACCCAATTTACCTCAAAGTTTTGGAATCAGTTGCATGAAACATTGGGAACCAGGCTGGAATTCAGTACAGCTTTTCACCGACAGACAGATGGACAGACTGAGAGAGTCAATCAGATTTTGGAGGATATGCTGAGAGCTTGTGCACTAGATTATGGATCTAGTTGGGACGATAACTTGCCGTATGCAGAGTTTTCTTATAACAACAGTTACCAAACCAGCTTGAAGATGGCACCTTTCGAAGCTTTGTATGGAAGGAGGTGCAGGACACCGTTATCATGGGACGAAGTTGGAGACCGCCAGTTGTTTGGACCGGATTTGATTAAGGAGTCTGAACAGAAAGTAAAGTTGATTCGCGATAGGCTCAAGGTAGCCCAGTCCAGACAAAAGAGCTATACGGATGCAAAACACAAGGCGATAGAATATGAAGTTGGAGACAGAGTTTATCTTAGAGTATCCCCACTTCGAGGAGTTAAGCGTTTTGGAGTTAAGGGAAAATTAGCACCACGTTTCGTTGGACCGTATAGGATCTTGCAGCGCATGGGAGAAGTCGCTTATAAGCTGGAATTGCTAGAGGGACTATCAGGAGTTCATGATGTATTCCATGTTTCTCAGCTGAAGAAATGTCACGCCGAGATGGCAGAGGTACCGCTAAGAGATACAGTGCCACTTGAAGCAATTCAGTTGAAGGATGATTTAACATATGAGGAGAAACTAGTCAAGATTCTCGATTATGCCAGCAGAGTTACTCGCAGCAAGGTTATCAAGTTTTGCAAGGTTCAGTGGAGCCACCACACTGAGGATGAAGCCACCTGGGAGAGAGAAGAAGATTTGCTCAAGGACCACCCTCACCTATTTTCTAGCCAACCCGAATCTCGAGGGCGAGATTCATCTTAAGGGGGGTAGGTTTGTAACATCCCAAATTTTCAAATTGGAATGTTATACATTAAGTCATTATGCATTTCATATTTTCGTGCATTTGCCGATCCTAGAAATTTCACGCAACTCAAGGACCCTCAGAGAGAGTTGGAGATTTCGAAATTTTCATATTTGAGTTCCCTCAAATTATGAAAAAAAAAGAGGATCATTTGATTTTATTTATTTCATCTTCAACTAGTTTTCCAATATCCAAAAATATGAGAGGGAATAATATGACTTTCCCAAAAATTAGGAAAAATGAAGATTTAATAAATAAATCAAATTCTGGATTTTTCTCGGAGTTTATTTGCCTTAGGGAAAATGCGTGTTTTCAAAAAACTGCATTTTAGGCCGAGTAAAAGTTCATTTTGTTCGACTCATTTTTAGGAGTCGGGAAAAATTTACTTTGTAAATTTTGGAGTTCGTTTAGATTTTATTTCATTCGTTTTTCTGCGCGCGATATCTATTTGAAAAACGCGCAGCGCCCCGCCTGGGCCAAGGGCCCAGCCGGCCCAGCCGCCCCTCCCCTCGCGCGCCCACGCGCAGCGCGCCACCGCCGCCCCAGCCGAGTCCGGCTCGGACTCCGCCACCGCCGCCGCCCTTGCCTTGCCCCCTCCTCCAAGCAGCACCCCCCCTTTAAATACCCC
>NC_057807.1:303404603-303415383 GCF_018294505.1 Triticum aestivum
CTCCCCCTCGGTTCGGTTTTCTTTAAAAAAAACCGTTCCGGTTTTCTTTTTCCGTTGTTTCCTTTTTTTTGAAACCCTAGATCGGTTTTTATATTCCGGTTTTGTTGTTTAGCGAGCGTTCGCCGGACCGTTCGTCTTAACGAACGTGATCACCGGTTATTCACGGTTAACGAACGTCCGTCCGTTTAACCGTTCGTCGTTTTCTTTTAATCGGATTTATTTCACTATTTTCTGATCGCGATTTCAGATCCGATCCTCGTTCTAGTTTTTCTTCTCGCTCGTTTATCAGAATCAGGTGATTCAAGCGCCTGGAGTTTCGTTTCGAAACCGCCGTTCTGACTAATCAACTTAAACAGAGTTTTGCTATTGTAAAATTTGACCTAGTTTCAACTTGCTAGAACCGAGCTGTTTTCTTCCGCCGGTTGTTTTCCGTTGTTTTGTTCGATTCGTTCTCTTTTGCCACCAGGGTTCTTAAGTTGAACATTCTGGTTAGATCTTTTATTCGAGATTTACCCGTGCATTAGATGATTACTTATTGTATGATTGTTGTTTGTCTGCAATAGATCACCCAGAGTGCGCCGCTTGTTACTTCGAATCTCTAGGTTTGGCGGATCATCAGCAAGGCAAGTAACACTTGATCATACCTTTTTCTACTACCCAATTTTTATGCATTAGATCAATCCTCAAACATTGCATGATTAGGATCTAATTAAATTGTGGGATGGGAAGTAGATGAGGTAGTACCTATTACCTGTGTTACTTATGAAACCTTTGGGAGTTACTTCTGCGTTTGCTTATTATGCCATGCTATGCTAGTAGACATGGATTGGGTGAGTGAATATCCATGACAGATGTGAGATTGTTAATTAATGGTTTATCTAAGGTGGCAACTTAAATACACATCTGGGTGGATTGAGGCACCTGGGGTATCCAGTGATTGCCTGTTTTTTTGGAAATCCCGGGGTTACCATGTGATTTTCCTATGGACCGCCACCTAGGCTCAAAGGGATCATAAGATAATTCATGCTAGTAACTTCCGTGTGCAGCCACAAGCCATTATGGGCTCTGGCATAGTTGACTAAGTCGTGCGAACTCTTATAGTGGTGGACTAGCAGATGTAGGGGATGTTGGTGTACTGGTCTACCCGTCGTGAGGTGCTAGCACTTCTGAAATACTATGTCTCGGTCATCCGTTTCTCAAACACCTTGTAGTGCGAGGAATCAAATGGAGGCGATCGAGTCTTGTGGGGAAAAGTGCGCAAACCTCTGCAGAGTGTACAAACTAATCATGATTAGCCGTGTCCCCGGTTATGGACAACTTGAGTATCTAGTACTTGAATATCATGTGAATCTCATCTTGTTACTTTAATTAATATTGTTGGGTTTTAATGAGTATTTTTAATTGGGATTGAGAATGTTGTCAACCATTCTCAATGTTTAACAACCACCATGATAGTTAAATTAAATTTATTCCTTTGCAGTAGGGAAAAATTGGCTTTATGCAAAAACTGTAACCATAGAGCTTTTACACCAGCCAAATTGCATGTAGTGTAGCTTATTCCACTGTTATTCTCTATGTGTTACATTGCCAGCATATTCCATGTGCTGACCCGTTTTCAGGCTGCAACGTTTCATGTCGCAGACTTTTCAGACGACGAGTAAGGTGCTTTAGGTCGTGGTTCTATACTCAGTGATGCCGTTGGAGTTGATGGACTCACTTATCTTCCCAGTCTTCCGCTGTTATCATTATTAGATGGCCTTAAGCCATATTTAATGTAATAAGTCCTCTCTTGGACAACGATGTAATAAGTGTGTGATTGCTACTCTGTTATAAATCCTTCGAAGTACTGTGTGGTGTCAGCATTACTGATCCAGGGATGACACCTGAGCACAGAGACTTGACCATCTGAGGTCGGGTCGCTACACTATTATGACATTTCCATATACATTCTGAGATATATTGCCATGCAACTTCCACCGTTCCGTTTATCATGACACGCTTCATCATTTTCATATTGCTTTGCATGATCATGTAGTTGGCATAGTATTTGTGGCAAGTCCACCATTCATATTTTTTATACATGTCACTCTTGATCATTGCACATCCCGGTACACCACAAGAGGCATTCATATAGAGTCATATTTTCGTCCAGTATCGAGTTGTAATTCTTGAGTTGTAAGTAAATAAAAGTGTGATGATCATCATTATTAGAGCATTGTCCCATGTGAGGAAAGGATGATGGAAGCTATGATTCCCTCACAAGTTGGGATGAGTCTCTGGACTTTATAAAAAATAAAAGAGTCCAAAGAAGCCCAAATAAAAAATAGGCCAAAGAAGCCCACAAAAATGAGAGAAAGAGAGAAGGGACAACGTTACTATCCTTTTTCCACATTTGTGCTTCAAAGTAGCACCATGATCTTCATGATAGAGAGTCTCCTATTTTGTCACTTTCAAATACTAGTGGCAATTCCTCATTATAGAACTTGGCTTGTATATTCCAATGATGGGCTTCCTCAAAGTGCCCTAGGTCTTCGTGAGCAAGCGAGTTGGACGCACACCCACTTAGTTTCTTTTGAGCTTTCATACACTTATAGCTCTAGTGCATCCATTGCATGGCAATCCCTACTCACTCACATTGATATCTATTGATGGGCATCTCCATAGCCTGTTAATACGCCTGGTTGATGTGAGATTTTCTCCTTCTTTTTGTCTTCTCCACAACCACCATATTCTATTCCACCTATAGTGTTATATCCATGGCTCATGCTCATGTATTCCGTGAAAGTTGAAAAAGTTTGAGAACATCAAAGGTATGAAACAATTGCTTGGCTTGTCATCGGGGTTGTGCATGATTTCATACTTTGTGTGATGAAGATGGAGCATAGCCAGACTATATGATTTTGTAGGGATGACTTTCTTTGGCCATGTTATTTTGAGAAGACACGATTGCTTAGTTAGTATGCTTGAAGTATTAGTGTTTTTATGTCAATGTTAAACTTTTGTTTTGGATCTTATGGATCTAAATATTCATGGCACAATAAATAAAATTAGATGGATGATTATTTTAGGTAGCATTCCACATCAAAAATTCTGTTTTTATCATTTACCTACTCGAGGACGAGCAGGAATTAAGCTTGGGGATGCTTGATACTTCTCCAACGTATCTACAATTTTTTATTGTTCCATGCTATTATATTATCTGTTTTGGATGTTTATATGCACTAATATGCTATTTTATATTATTTTGGGGACTAACTTATTAACCTAGAGCCCAGCATCAGTTTCTGTTTTTTTCCTTATTTTTGAGTTTTACAGAAAAGGAATATCAACCGGAGTCCAAACGGAATAAAACTTTTGTGATGATTTTGTTTGGACCAGTAGACATCCACGGAGCTTGGAGAGGGGGGAAGAAGAGTCCCAAGGACTCCACAAGCCCAGAGGACGCGCCCTAGGGGGGCATGCCTCCCTGGCTTGTGGGCCCCACGGGACTCCTCCAACCCTAACTTTTGCTCTATAAATTCCCAAATATTCCCAAACGATTAGAGGCATCCCTGAAAATACTTTTGTGCCGTTGTAACCTTCTGTTTTCATGAGATCCCATTGATGAGGATACAGACCTGGGGTAGGGTCATAGGCCTGGCCTATACTTCCTACCCAAGGTCACTACCCTAGAAGATAAGAAGTCCAAGAGGCAGCAAGGGACCCCCTGCCGAAGATGTCGAGTGCAATTCACTCGACAATCATGTCACTCGGGAGTCCTCCTACCTACTGTCATTCAACCATCTAGATAATCACTCGACCTATCGAAGACCAGGAGTCACTCAGCATTACAACGGACAGGCGTTCACTCCGTAGTCTTTAAGGTCATTAACATCACTTAAGGCTGGCGTTACCAGTAACGCCCCCACTTTATGTACATTAAGTCCCTTGTAATGGAGGGTGATGGGGGTCCTGGCATACTCTATATAAGCCACCCCCTCCTCTGGCACAAGGGTTCGCACCCCATGTAACATCACACATATAATCCAATCGACCGCCTCCGGGCACCGAGACATAGGGTTGTTACTTCCACCGAGAAGGGCTTGAACTCGTAAAAATCATGTGTACACCTTCACCATAGCTAAGATCTTGCTTCTCCATACCTACCCCCCTTTTTACTATCAGTCTTAGAACCATGACAGTTGGCGCCCACCGTGGGGCAGGTGTCTTAGCGACTTGTTGGTGAAGTTACAAGTTTTACCGATCATCATCATCATGGTTTCCGGCGGCGGATTGGCTGAGGGCCGCGAGATCCGTCTCGGCGCGCTCGTTTTCTTCGCCGACGACTCAGCGTGGCTTCAAGAAGCTCCCCTTGACATTGAGGCGCTCCCCATCCAAGGGGTGACGCACTTTCGCGCGTGCGTTCGCGGCGTCCTTCTCCGGCAGCCGTCGTCCAAGTATCAGTCAGCTCCGATATTGTCTTCCCTCCCCGCTGTTCGCCGCCGCAAGCGATCTGGTCGATCGCGGCTTCAGCGGTGGGTGAAACACATGGTGGATCAGCGTTCGGCCACCCATCAAGTCGTGGCAATTGAGCCCGATGAAACTCTCCATGGCATGTTCGATCTGTTGACTAGCTCCGTGGAGACCGCATCCGAGTGCGATAGCAGCGACCCTGCGGCTGAAGTCTTGATGGTCGATGGGCCGTGTGGTCCGCCTAGCTTCCGTCGCAAAGATGGCAAAGATGGTGGCGGAGATCCGTCGCACGTCCATGAGGAATACCATCATGAACCCCTTTCTTCGCAGCAGAGGGAAGAACTTCGTCGCCGCAACATGGATGCACTCCACACGCCCATCGTTGGAGAAACCCTTGAGGCTCGGGCCTTGGAAGAGGCACGCCTGGCTAATTTGGCTGAGCGCACTCGACTGGAGAACCTGCAGCACGCTCTCGACGAGCGGGCTCGGGAGCGGGTCCCTGAGTCCAGTCGACGGCAGCTTTTCCTGCCTCCACCTAAGGTATACCGTACTCCGATTCAGAACCTCACAGCTGCGGCCCGAATAGCAGAGTCGATCCAACCTTTCCTAGTCGGAGGCTAGCAGAGGGTTGGTGCAGATCCGGGCCTTGCTCCGGGCAGCAGGAGAGCAGAACACAGCAATGTCTCAGTCACGGAATAGGATTCACAGCATATCTGTAGTAGCGGATACAGTTCAGTCGGCACATAGCCCAAGATCGCCCCTGTGGCGTGAAGGCCGTGGACAGTATGATCGTCAGCTCGACCGCGACAATCGTCGTCGAGTGCCCACGCCTCCTCCGAGGAGTGCATCATATGTGCCTCGGCAGAACGATGATAGACGCCGCCACAGTGGCGAGCGCAGAGCACCAGTCGACCCAAGGGAGCCAGGCTTCGATGCAAGATCCATTCTCGTTCAAGTCCTAGTCGACGGGAACAGAGCGCATAGAGAAGACCCAGGCAGAGATCGTCCAGGTGGCAGCAGAGTGCATGTTTCAGGTCTAGAGTGTTTCAGTAGAGCCATCAGGGCGGCAATGATTCCTCCCAACTTCAGGTTGGCAACCAGAGTCAGTAAGTTCACTGGAGAATCCAAGCCTAAAACTTGTCTTGAGGATTACTGAGTGGCTGTGTAGATTGGAGGCGGAAACGATGAAGTAGCGATGAAACATCTTCCTCTGATGTTGGAAGGGTCGGCCCGAGCATGGTTGACTCAGTTGGCTCCAGGCAGTATATACAGTTGGGAAGAGCTAGCTCGAGTGTTCGTTAGAACTTTTGAGGGCACTTGCAAACGGCCAGCGGGATTGACCGAGTTGCAGCATTGTGTGCAGAAGCCGAGTGAGACTTTGAGAGACTTCATTCAGAGGTGGACCACTTTGCATCACACCGTTGAAAATGTATCAGAGCATCAAGCAGTGTGCGCCTTCAAGGAAGGCGTCAAATATTGAGAGTTGGTCCTGAAGTTCGGTCGGACTGGAGATATGACTCTGACTCGGATGATGGAGATAGCCACCCGTTACGCTAACGGAGAAGAAGAGGATCGACTCCGTAGCGGGAACAGTAAGCCAGTCGGCCAAGAGGCCGGTGGAGGTAATTCCAATCGGAAACAGAAGCGTAAGGCCGAGCCGGCGGCACCCGGTGAGATTGCAGCAGTGGCTCAAGGAAAGTTTAAGGGAAAACCTAAAGGGCCCTGGCCCCCTAAGAAGGTAAAGGATCAAGCAGGGAATGATGTGTTGGATTTGCCATGTCACATCCACACGAAGGATGAAGAAGGTAATCTGATCTACCCTAAGCATACCACTCGACAATGCCGACTCCTGATCCAGCAGTTCCGAGAGAAACAGCCCAGTGAGAGGGAGAAAGAGTCGGACAAAGATGAGGATGGGGATGAAGATGACGGTTATCCCAAAGTTAATTCCACCCTCATGATTTTTGCTGATGTGGAGAGCAAGAGTCGGTTGAAAGTTATCAACAGAGAAGTGAATATGGTCGCTCCAGCGACGACGACCACATACCTGAAATGGTCTCAAACAGCCATCACAGTCGACCAGTCTGACCATCCTGCTTGTGTAGCCACTCTCGGGAGGCAAGCACTAGTGGTCAACCCCGTGGTCGGAGGCACTCAACTGACTAAAGTGTTGATGCACGGTGGTAGCGGTCTAAATATCCTTTATGCTGAAACCTTGAAGGGGATGGGCATTCCGATGTCCAAACTTAGCGAGAGCAATATGAGTTTCCATGGTGTTATCCCCGGAAAGAAAGCCGAATCACTCGGCCAGATCGCTCTCGACGTGATTTTTGGTGATTCCAAGCATTACCGTAAGGAAAAGTTGACATTTGAAGTCGTAGATTTCCAGAGTGCTTATCACGCCATTCTGGGTAGGCCTGCATATGCACGTTTTATGGCTCGACCATGTTATGTGTACCTCAAGTTGAAGATGCCTGGCCCCAAAGGTGTGATCACAGTTACTGGCAATTGGCAGAAAGCAGAGGAATGCTTCCAGAAAGGTTCCAAAATTGCCGATGCGCAGTTGAACTTCAAGAGTATCAGAAGAATGCAGATCCGAGTGATTTGCTCCGAGCCAAGAAGCCTGCCACGGATTCTGCATTTTAGTCGCCTGGTGAAACGAAGCCGATTCCTATTCACCCAACTGATCCCAATGTCGCGTCGACTCATATATCAACGACACTCGACAGCAAATAGGAAGAAGCGCTCATCCAATTCCTCCATGAGAACTAGGACATCTTTGCATGGAAACCCTCTGACATGCCGGGTGTACCCAGAGGACTAGCTGAGCACCGTGTGCGTGTCGACCCCAAGGCAAAACCCTTCAAAGAGCACCTTCGGCGGTCCGCCGTGCAGAAGAAGAAAGCGATTGGCGAAGAAGTGGCTCGGCTGCTAGCAGCAGAGTTCATCCGAGAGATCTACCACTCCGAGTGGCTTGCCAATGTAGTCATGGTCCCTAAGAAGGACGATTCACTTTGTATGTGCATTGATTTCAAGCATATCAATTGGGCCTGCCCAAAAGATCACTTCCCTCTCCCCTGCATCAATCAGATTGTTGGCTCAACTGCGGGGTGTGAGGGCTTGTCTTTTTTAGATGCATATTCCGGGTATCATCATATCCGACTGTATGGTCCCGATGAAATAAAAACAGCCTTCATCACCCCATTCGGGTGCTTTTGCTATGTCACCATGCCATTTGGTCTTAAAAATGCCGGAGCCACATTCATGAGAATGATTCAGAAGTGCCTGCTCACTCAAATCAGTCGGAATGTGGAAGCATACATGGATGACATTGTGGTCAAGTCTCGCAAAGGTTCCGACCTATTGACTGACCTCGCAGAAACCTTTGCCAACCTAAGAAGGTATGATATCAAGCTTAATCCATCAAAGTGCACGTTCGGAGTTCCAGGAGGAAAGTTACTCGGTTTTCTCGTTTCCGAACGAGGGATCGACGCCAATCCAGAAAAAGTTGATACCACCCTCCGAATGAAACATCCTGTGCGAGTGCATGATGTTCAGAAGTTGACTGGTTGTTTGGCCGCCTTGAGTCGATTCATTTCTAGTCTCGGTGAAAAGGCCTTGCCTCTTTACCGACTGATGAAGAAATCTGATAAGTTCGAGTGGACTGAGGAAGCTGATGCAGCGTTTGCAGAACTCAAAACCCTGATTTCCACCCAGTCGGTGCTCGCTGCGCCAATCAGCAAAGAGCCTTTACTAATTTATATTGCAGACACTGAACAAGTTGTCAGTACAGTACTCACGGTCGAGCGAGTAGAGGAAGGAAAAGCTTACAAGGTTCAGCACCCTGTTTATTATGTTTCGGAAGTTTTGACACCATCCAAGCAACGATATCCACATTATCAGAAGCTTGTCTATGGAATATACATGACCATGAAGAAGGTTGCACATTATTTCTCTGATCACTCCATTACAGTCGTCAGCGATGCACCACTATCTGAAATTCTGAATAACAGAGATGCAACTGGTCGAGTGGCAAAATGGGCGATTGAACTCCTTCCATTGGATATCAAGTTTGGGGCAAAGAAAGCTATCAAGTCCCAAGCAATCGCAGATTTCCTTGGCCGAGTGGATTGAGCAGCAATTAGCGACTCAAGTTCACTCGGAGCATTGGACTATGTTCTTTGATGGCTCCAAGATGCTGAATGGATCAGGTGCTGGGGTAGTATTGGTGTCCCCCCGTGGAGACAAGCTTAACTATGTTCTCCAGATTCATTTTGATTCCTCCAATAATGAAGCGGAATATGAAGCACTTTTATACGGGTTGCGTATGGCCATTTCACTCGGCGTCCGTCGCCTTATGGTATACGACGACTCGGATTTGGTGGTTAATCAAGTGATGAAGGAATGGGATGTCAGAAGCCCAGCCATGACTGGTTATTGCAATGCAGTAAGAAAGCTGGAAAAGAAGATTGAAGGATTGGAGCTTCACCATATACCCCGACTGAAAAATCAAGTTGCACATGAGTTGGCAAAGATAGGTTCAAAGAGAGAGGCCATTCCCCGCAATGTGTTTCTGGAACATATTCATTCACCTTCAGTTCAGGAAGATCCTTTCACTGAAGAGTCACCACATCCCAAGAGCGCCACAGATCCGACTGAAATCGAAATCCCAGCCGTGGTCGACTTAGTCATGGAGGTTTTGGTCATCACTCCCGACTGGACAGTGCCGTACATTGCATACATTCTTAGGAAAGAACTTCCAAAGAATGAAGAAGAGGCTCGACAGATCGTCCGACGATCTAAGGCCTTTACCGTGATAAAAGGACAGTTGTTCAGAGAAAGTGTAACTGGGGTTTGTAGAAGTGCATCACGCCAGAAGAAGGCCGAATGATCCTCAATGATATTCACTCGGGGACCTGTGGTCACCATGCGTCCTCTTGGACCATCGTGGCCAAAGCATACCGAGCCGGATTTTACTGGCCACGGGCCAATGAGATGGCAAAAGAAATAGTGGACAAGTGTGAAGGCTGTCAGTTTTACTCCAACATGTCCCATAAACCTGCGTCGGCTCTGAAGACAATTCCACTTGTCTGGCCTTTTGCTGCCTGGGGATTGGACATGGTTGGACCTCTGAGGACTGGCAGGAGTGGATTTACTCATGTGCTGGTGGCAGTCGACAAGTTCACCAAATGGATCAAAGCCAAGCCCATTAAAAACATTGAAGCAAGTACAGCTGTGAGTTTCATCAAGGAACTGATATTTAGATATGGTGTTCCGCACAGCATCATCACGGATAATGGCTCGAACTTCGACTCTGATGAATTCAGAGCCTTTTGTGCTTCCCAAGGCACGAGGGACGACTACACTTCGGTCGCTCATCCTTAGTCGAATGGGTAGGCTGAGTGAGCAGATGGATTGATTCTCAAAGGACTGAAACCCCAGTTGATGCGGGAACTCAAGCATGCAGCAGGGGCTTGGGTCGATGAGCTCCCATCAGTACTTTGGGGATTGAGGACAACTCCTAATCGGTCGACTGGACGGACTCCGTTCTTCTTAGTCTACGGAGCTGAGGCCGTACTCCCGAGTGATTTGCTCCACAACACGCCCTGAGTCGAACTCTTCTCAGAAGAGGAAGCGGAGCAGGCTCGGTAAGATGCAGTCGATCTCCTGCAAGAAGAAAGAGAGATGGCCCTGATCCGGTCGACCATTTATCAGCAAGACTTGCAACGATACCATGCCAGAAACGTAAGGGGTCAGGCATTTCAAGAAGGAGACCTGGTTCTTCCAGTGGACAAGCAAAAACCACACAAGCTCGCTCCTGCCTGGGAAGGCCCTTTCATCGTCACCAAAGTGCTCCACAATGGAGCGTATCGTCTCTTCAACGTCGAGCACAACAAAGATGAGCCACGCGCCTGGAATGCGGAACTGCTCCACCCTTTTTACTCTTAAGTATTTAGAGTGATGAGATGTAATAAGAAGTATCTTTTAGTTTGATTATCAAAAGACATGATTTTACAATCTTCCGAATGATTGCTGTTCATTTTTTTACATGTTCTAAAATCCCCCAGTGGGTGTCTTAGCTGTGAATCCGTTTCGCCTAAGTCGAAGAGAAAATCCTACCGAGTGGTGAGTCTGCCTCTCACTCGGGGGCTTAGCTGCAGTCTAGTACTCGCCTAAGTAATAAAAAATCCTACCAAGTGGTGAGTCTGCCTCTCACTCGGGGGCTTAGCTGTAGTCCAGTACTGGCCTAAGTAATAAAAAATCTTACCGAGTGGTGAGTCTGGCTCTCACTCGGGGGCTTAGCTGCATTCCAGTACTCGCCTAAGTA
>NC_057807.1:303416058-303464090 GCF_018294505.1 Triticum aestivum
GAGATTGAGCATGTTGCCAAGGCGAGCCACTTTCAGGAACGTCAAGACCATTGCTGAATACCTCATTGATGAGCTGACCGGCCCCGCCGAATGGTGCGGGTCGACCACGACCTCCCCCCAGGGGCTGCACCGTCAAGAGGAAGGACGAGATTGTGCGCACTGTCAAAGGCCCATCCAACGGCTGGCACCAAGGCAGACGGCTGACAGGAACGTCAAGACCATTGCTGAGTGCCTTGCTGATGAGCTGATCAATGTTGCTCATGGTTCGTCCAACTGGTCGACTGCTGATTCTTCTTCAGAAGCTGCATCAAGCGAACAGAAACCAATCCGAGAGAAGAACGAATTTCACTCAAAGATAAACGCAACATATTCGAAGGTAAATCCAAAGATTCCTAACCGCGGATTAAAGTACTCGGGTGTCAGGCCTGAAGGAGTTTTAACAATTACAAAATCACTCGGCATTCCGAGGCAAATAAAGCTGAACCATAATGTTTTTCAGTCACTTGGTGGGAGAAGGACTGGCCGGATCGCAGAAGCTGTCGAGGTCGATGCTGTCGGCAATACGAGTGGCTGCCTCGAGGAAGGTGTCCATGAAGGATTGGAAGGAGTGCTTCTTAGTATTCGCTACCTTGAGGGCAGCCAACTTGTCTTCCTTAGCCTCCTTGCAGTGCACTCGAACCAATGACAAGGCGACATCAGCACCACGGCAAGCAGAGGACTTCTTCCACTCTTGCACTTGGCCAGGAATCTGATTAAGTCGAGTCATCAGCGACTCAAGGTCTTGAGAAAGTTCCGCCCGAGGCCAGAGTTCAGCGTCCACTCAGGTCATCGCCACCTTTAGTCGAGCTAGATAAGCGACTGCACCATCCAAGCATGACTCCAATTGCAGCAGGTTCATTGCAACATCATCTTTCATCGGACAATTGATGGGGTCGAGACCTGTCTCGCCCACCCGGTTTCCGATTCAAAGTCCTGACAAAGTTTTGTCCCATCGCGAAGAACGATGGGTCGACAATATAACAACAAACTTTAGTCGACGACAAATTAACCAGTGGAATGACCATACCTTCAAGCTTCAGAACAAGTTTCATGGCAAGTTGTTCCAGATAGGACTCTAGCTTGTCTGTCTTGGTTCTGAGGCCGCCGACTTCAGTGGTCAGGTTCTCCTTGTCCTTCCTCAGCTGCTCAGCTTCTTGATTAGCTTCCGAGATGGCGGTCTTCAACTTCACGTTCTCCTCCTCCAATTTGCCGACTGAAGCCAGCTTCTGGTCCGCAAGCTTCGTCTTCTCACATGCTTCCTTCTGAGCAGCAGCAAGGTCCAGGTCCTTCTTCTCCAAAGCCTCCTTCATCCTCTCTAAAGAAACAACACTCTTCAGACGAGCCTGAAGTTGGCGATTTTCACTACTCACATCTGCTTGTGTGAAGTCACTCGGTTCAAAGAGACTGAAAGAAAAAGCAGTGCGAAGTGCGAGCTACAAAGTAGACAAGACGATCGAATGATTACCTCCCATGATGGCTGTCTCTTGTTGAGCAGTCTTGAGATTCTTCTTTGCAAGTTCAAGGTCAAGTTCAACGCTGATATGCTTCTTCTTTAACTTGGAAAGTCGAGCTCCAAGATCACAAGACCTCTGCAGTCAGCAAGAGAAATATGTCAGTCGACAGAAATAAGAGACAGCGACAGGGAAAAGTTACTCTAAGACTACTGCCGAATCAAATATTCAACAGTAGTCTCGGGGACTACACCCAGTGGGTGCACTTAGCGTGCCCCCACTGGTTCAGATCAATACTCGGCAGGGTCTGCCCAGTGTGAGTTCAAAAAAAGAAGAAGCAAGAGAATACATCATTAGACCTCAGTCAACTGCGAGCAGTCGACCGTGGTCTCGGGGACTACACCCAGTGGGTGCACTCGGCGTGCCCCCACTGATTTAAATAGTTTACTGAGACTCAACTCGAGGCAAGCGGAGTGGAAGATTTCCTAAACTGTAAACAAAGAAACACCCCAGTGGGTGATCAGATATAAAACAACACTCAAAAGTTCACTCGGAGTTTGGCTGACCTGAACAATGGTCTGAAGGGCAGTGCTGGCGTTGTAAGCCACCTGACTAGATTCATGCATCACCTTCACCTGCTCCATGACAAGGTTCACCTGACGAAGAGCTTCCCTAGCGGTGCTCGGCGAGTCGTCTGGGGTCTCATACGCGGCAAAGAGTGATGGCTCCAAGGTAGTCAAAGCAGTTATCGGGTCGAACGCGTGGAGTTGCACCGGAGCGGCACGAGTCTATGTAGTCAATCCCGATGGACGATCAGTCATCAGCGGGCTAGCGAATATGACGTTGGTCCGAACCGGTGAAAGTGCAACTATCCCTAGGTGGTTTTGGTAATTCATAACAACATATAGCTCATTGAGCTAATGCTATTCCAAGACTATTATTCCAGGAAAGCTTAATGAATGGCATGGCATGGATGATGAAAGTGGATCCCTCAAAATACTAAGGACAAAGGATTGGCTCAAGATCAAAAGCTTAAGACTCTTCATTTTACATTTTAGTGATCCAAGATCACATTGAGTCTATAGGAAAAGCCAATACTATCAAGAAGGGATGAGGTGTTGCTTAATGAGCCTCTTGCTTCATGTGCTTAGTGATATGCTCCAAAACCCTCAACTACTTTCCCACATCCACAAATGACCTAAACCTAAAGCCAGAATCGGTCACACCGATTCTTTCTATCCGGCGCCACCGATTCCAAAACCCTAAGCAAATCGGTCTTACCGATAGGGATCTCGGTCTCACCGAGATGGGGTTGCAATCTCTCCGTTTCCCTTCGTAACGTTTCGGTCTAACTGAAGTGAGCGATCGGTCGCACCGAGATTGCAATGTAAACTCTCTGTTTCCTTTTTGTAACATTTTGGTCTCATCGAAAAGAGCAAATCGGTCCCACCGAGTTTACCTGACCAACTCTCTGGAAAGCTTATTACCAAATCGGTCTCACCGAGTTTGTGTAATCGGTCTCACCGAGATTACGTTATGCCCTAACCCTAACCGAATCGGCCTCACCGAGATGCATGTCAGTCCCACCGAAAATCACTAACTGTCACTAGGTTTACTAAATCGGTCCGACCGAGTTTAACGATTCGGTCCCACCGAGTTTGGTAAATTGTGTGTAACGGTTAGATTTTGTGTGGAGGCTACATATACCCCTCCACCTCCTCTTCATTCGTTGAGAGAGCCATCAGAACGAACCTACACTTCCAACTTACCATTTCTAAGAGAGGACCACCTACTCATGTGTTGAGGCCAAGATATTCCATTCCTATCATATGAATCTTGATCTCTAGCCTTCCCCAAGTTGCTTGCCACTCAAATCTTCTTTCCACCAGATCCAAAACCTATGAGAGAGAGTTGAGTGTTGGGGATACTATCATTTGAAGAAAAAGAGCAAGGAGTTCATCATCAATGCACCATTTGTTACTTCTTGGAGAGTGGTGTCTCCTAGATTGGCTAGGTGTCACTTGGGAGCCTCCGACAAGATTGTGGAGTTGAACCAAGGAGTTTGTAAGGGCAAGGAAATCGCCTACTTCGTGAAGATCTACCGCTAGTGAGGAAAGTCCTTCGTGGGCGACGGCCATGGTGGGATAGCCAAGGTTGCTTCTTCGTGGACCCTTCATGGGTGGAGCCCTCCGTGGACTCGCGCAGCCGCTACCCTTAGTGGGTTGAAGTCTCCATCAACGTGGATGTACGATAGCACCACCTATCGGAACCACGCCAAAAACATCCGTGTCTCCAATTGCATTTGAATCCTCCGAACCCTTCCCTTTACTTTCTTGCAAGTTGCATGCTTTAATTTCCGCTGCCTATACACTCTTTGCATGCTTGCTTGAATTGTGTGATGATTGCTTGACTTGTCCTAAAATAGCTAAAATCTGCCAAACTCTAAAATTGGGAAAAGGTTAAGTTTTTATTGGTCAAGTAGTCTAATCACCCCCCTCTAGACATACTTCAAGGTCCTACAAGTGGTATCAGAGCATTGGTCTCCATTTGCTTTGATTTCCATAGCTTTTTGTGGTCATAGCCTTGGTTTCACAACCTAGGAGAGTATGGCGTCTAGCGAGGGAAATTATCACCGTAGAGGTCCTTACTTTGATGGTACTAATTTTGCTAGTTGGAAGCATAAGATCAAAATGCATATTCTTGGACATAACCCCGCCGTTTGGGAAATTATTTGTATTGGCTTGCAAGGTGAATTCTTCGATGGGAGAGAACCGAACCGTGAAGCTAATGCGGAAGAATTGAAGATGCTGCAATACAACGCTCAAGCATGTGACATCATCTTCAACGGATTGTGCCCTGAAGAATTCAACAAGATCAGTCGTCTTGAGAATGCAAAGGAAATTTGGGATACTTTGATTGATATGCATGAAGGTACCGAGTCCGTCAAGGAATCCAAGTTGGATGTGCTCCAAAGTTAGCTTGACAAGTTCAAAATGAAGGATGGTGAAGGTGTCGCTGAAATGTACTCTAGGCTTGCTCTTATCACAAATGAGATTGCCAGCTTAGGGAGGAAGAGATGACCGACAAATTCATCATCAAGAAAATCCTAAGAGCATTGGATGGAAAGTATGATACCGTGTGCACATTGATCCAAATGATGCCAAACTATAAATACCTCAAGCCAACGGAAGTCATTGGAAGGATTGTTGCTCATGAGATGTCACTCAAGGATAAGGAGGAACTTAACAACAAGTCAAGTGGTGCTTACAAAGCCTCAAGTGAAGCCCCCACATCATCAAGTGAGAAACCAACCTTCAATGAAGAATTGAGCTTAATGGTGAAGAACTTCAACAAATTCTACAAAAGTAGAAGCAAAGAAAGAAGCTCCAAGTCAAGGTCTTACAATGACAAGAGATCTTCTAGTCGAGAGCGCAATTGCTAAAATTGTGGGAGACCCGGACACTACTCCAATGAGTGTACGGCACCCTACAAAAGAAGAGAAGATTCTCCAAGAAGAAGGAGCAAAAGAGAAGAATCACCACCAAGAGAGAGGAGGAGTAGAGATGATCATTATGAACGAAGACCCTCACGGAGAAGTAAGGATTCGAAAAGAAAGGACAAGTCATCAAGGAGCTACACAAAACGAAGACATCAAGCTCATGTTGGTGAATGGGTTTCTGGCTCCGACTCCGACAATCACTCCGAGAGAAGCTATCACTCTGACTCCGAATATACTCAAGATGAAGGTGTTGCCGGTCTAGCACTTGTGTCAACCAACTCCTACGACATATTTGACTCACCAAATGAAGGTGTTGGAAGATGCTTCATGGCCAAAGGTCCAAAGGTAACACATCCCGAGTATGTTGATTTTAATAGTGACGAAGATAACTTGCTTGTGGATGATGATTTACTTGTTGACAACTCTAGTGATGAATACTATGATGAAACGTCAATTAATCATGCTAATCAAACAAATGACAATGATAAGGAGAAAATTGAGCTTCTAACTAAAGAACTAAACACTCTTAAGTTGGCTCATGAAACTATCTTCGAAGATCATCGAGAACTTTTAAGGGCTCATGAGAAGTTACGCTTTGAAAAGCTCAATCTTGAGCAAGAGCATGAGTTCTTAAAGGAAATCAATGATGATCTCCGCAAGAAAAGTTCTTCTTACATTGCCAATCGTTTACTCTTATCTACTTACATGCCTCAAGTCAAGTCTAGTAACAAGTACAAGAAAGATACTTCCTCTAGTAGTAACAATAATAATGTCAAATCCAATGTTGTTGCTTCTAGTAGTTCTCTTGATTCCACTAATGATTCTCTTAGCCAAGTTACACTTGAGCAAGAAAATAGTTTATTGAAGGGAATTATAGAGAAAGGTCTTTACAAGAGCCTTGCCGGGAGTAAGCAATTCGAGGAAATTGTACGCAAGCAAGGAAGGCACCGGAAGAATCAAGGTGTTGGTTTTAAACGAAAGTTCAACGCCAATGGAGTTGAGTGGGAAGAAGATCAATACCCCAAGACAAAGTTTGTTCCTCAATAAGAGAAGTATGATCCTACTTCCTTCAAGGGGACACAAGCTCAAGATGATCTTCCACCACAAGACCACAAGAACAAAGGCAAGGACAAGCTTCAAGAAGAGATTGATGCATTTGAAGAAGCACCTAAAGCCTCATTCAGTTGGGTCCCCAAGACTACGTCAAATTCTACTTCATCAAGTACAACTACAACTCCAAGGATTCCCATCAAGATGATGTGGATCCCGAAGAAGAAGAACTAGAGAGTTCTTGAGGGTGACTCCGCCAACATTCTTCACTCATATCATTTTGGCAAGAAGAAGTGCAATCAACTTTCACATCTTGCACTAGTTCAAGGAGTCACAAACCCTCATATTGGTAAGGCAAGGGACAAGGTAACCTAATGTTTTCATGGACATCATCTTGTGTGTGCATCACTCTATGTCTATGGATATTCTTGTTTGTTCCTTGTGGGACTAACCCATGTAGGAAAGTTGAAAGTGCAACTCGCTCCAAAGGATTGCTCCAAATGATCTACGTCAACATTGAGCATCTACATCTTCAACACCTACATGAAGTCATCATCGACAAAACCCAAGGTTAGTTCATCCCTCTAAAGGGGGATCTCACATCTAGGGGGAGCTTAACTCTAAGAATTGAGTCAAAGCAACTCTAATGGTGTGAACACATTAATGCATTATGTAAAAGTGGTAACCCCACTTGAGCTTAAACGATGAGTATGACCTATGATCAAATGTTATCATTTGACTCCTAAGTCAATATACTCATATATAGATGACCTAGTCATCGCCAATTGCTTGATAGATGCTAAAATTGGTTGTGCATGCTTTGCCACATATTTCAATTGTCATCTTATTGTGTGAGCATGTTGGTGCATATTTTACTCATTCAAGGACATCCACTTGTTGTTTTGTTTGTTTGGATTCTTTTCTTTGTGCCAAGTGGATGGACAAGAATGCCTAAGAACCTTCTTTAGCTATCTATGATTTTCTCGTCTCAAACTCTATTCATGCTACATCACAAAATTTGATCAAGTCAGATTCGAACCACTCTGTGTGAGGAGCACTCGGAGTCCCCGATTCGTCATAGACTTAAACTTCCAAAACCTCTTAGTGATTCTCGGTCTGACCAATTCTTCCATTTCGGTCCTACCGAGATCATCAAGTTGATGTGAGTTTTCAATCTTGGTGCAGCCGATTTGAACTTTTCGGTCTCACCGATTTGCTGTACCTGAATACAGTTATGCATCTCGGTGCCACCGAGTTGTTCCACTCGGTCACACCGATAGGGTCGAGCTATATATATAGCCACGGGCAAAATTTTGGAAATTTCTCTGAAACCCTTCGCCCGCGCAACAGCTTGCTCTGCCATCGTGGTCTCCGGATCATCTCCTTGTCGCCAGCAGCCTCCTGTCGCTGGTCTCCGCCGCCGTCAACGGATTTCATCCCGCCGTTGCCGCCGTAGCAAGTCCACCGCCAAGTTAGGGTATGGACTTAATCTTTGTGCTATCCACGTCTAATTCCTGGCACATTGTTTTCATATTGATTCTTGCCACGATTGAAACTCTTCTATCCAGCCAAAGTAGTTCATAGATTAGATATGATTCAAATTTTTAGGGTTAGGTTTCCGCCGAAACCATCTCGGACCCACCGAGTTGAAAAACTCGGTCTCACCAATTTGGCTTATGCCATTGCACTAGTGACTCTCGGTCTAACCGAGAATTACTAATCGGTGCAACCGATTTGAGGATTCTGTGAAACCCTAGCAGTCTCGGTACCACCGAACTGAAACTCGGTCCAACTGAGATCATCAGTTTAGGTTCCAAAACTGCTTCGGTATCACCGTGTTTGAAAATCGGTGGATCCGAAATGCTTTCTGTGGAAAACTAAGACTGAACTTTTGAGTCATTCTTTTGCAAAAACCTCTGCATTTTGTGATGCTCATCTTTTCTCTCTCATCTATAACTCTTCACAGGGTCAGCAGTCAGCTTTTGCAGTATGTCTGATCAAAGTGACAGCCAGAACAGGTCAGAAGAGCAGATGGACTTGAGTGAGGGCACTATTCCCTCAACTTCATATGAAGGGAGCAGAAGTACTCCTAGCAATCTGCCTAAGGCTGCAACTAGGCAAAGGAGGAAAAGAACTTCAGATTCAGAGAATGAAGATTACAAAGCTGAGGAAGATGAGGCTACTTCCAAGAAAGTGGTGCTCAAGAAGGAATATGGCTCAGCAAAGAATACAAAGCCAGGCATGAAGACCAAAAGGCCTGCAGGAAGACAACCAATGTCCAAGGCCAGAGTATCAACTCAACTGCCTAAAAGGCCTAATCCCAAAGAGCCAGCTACTGAAGGAAAGAAGAGGAAGGAAAGAGTCAAGAAGACCATGGCCAAAATTGTTGGTCAACCTTCCATGATGGAAGAGGAAGAGCTTGCTGCACCAGCTCCAAAGGCAGCTAAGCTTATGGGAGATGCAATCAGATCAGGGGCTGCAACATCCAAGCCCAAGGAATCACCCAAAGCTGCCTCCAAGGCCAAGCAAGTTCCAAAGAGGAATACTAGGAGTATTCCAGCTGCTGAGAAGAACAAGGCCCCAGTGCCCAATGTTGTTGAAGATTCAGAAGGAGAAGGCAAAGAGGGAGAAGGCTGCCAAGATGCCAACTCAAGAGGAGGCATCTAAATATTTCTTGAAAACCAAACAGGAGCAGCTTGGTTACTTGATAGCATCATCTCTGAGGATTGAGAAGGGGTTGGCCACCCTAACTCAAAACCAGGAGAGCCTGAAAAGAATCATGGAACAAAAATTCTATGATCTAGATATCAAGGTAACTGAGATTCAGTCAGTTGTGGAGCAGCTACAGGATGACATGCAGGAGAGGAAGGGCAAGACTACCACCAATGTGTTTGCCAGAGTGCCCAGAGCCCAGAGGTCAGTTGAAGTGCCAGTGATAGACACTAGAGCAACAACTTCAGCACCAGCCACTGCCCCTACAGTTCCAGTGCAACCAGCTCCAGCACCAACTCCTCCAGCTCCATCCACTTCAACTGAAGCCTTCATCCAAGGAGCCATCTCTACACCACCACCAGAAGATCAAGCCTGAGAGTCGATCTAGCACTATGCATTTTCTATGAACTTTTTGGTAACTTGTTGCCAAAGGGGGAGAAAAATGTATAGATCATAGGCTTCGAGAGAGAGTGTGTTGCTTTTGTTCTCTCTTGCTTTATTTGGTGCTTTTTCAATCTTTGTTTGCTTTTGGTTGAGATAATATGCTTGTGAGACATTGATGATCATGTGTTTGATCATAAGCTACACTTATGCATGCTTGATATTATCCTATCTATCTTATGTGATCACTCACTATGCTTGGTGATGAGTGCATGTGTTCATTTTTTATTATTTTGAGTGCTCCACCAAGATGTATGTGACATGGAAGAGTAACCCATGAGCCTAATTCATTGTGCATTTGCAGTCCCAAGCAAATCCAAAACTATGCACAAATTTAGGGGGAGCTCTTGCTTATCACATACTTCTCAAAGCGACAATGTTATTTAAATTTTATTATCATTTGTCGAAGCTTTGATCTATATGTTGTCATCAATTACCAAAAAGGGGGAGATTGAAAGTGCAACTATCCCTAGGTGGTTTTGGTAATTCATAACAACATATAGCTCATTGAGCTAATGCTAAATGAATGGCATGGCATGGATGACGAAAGTGGATCCCTCAAAATACTAAGGACAAAGGATTGGCTCAAGCTCAAAAGCTCAAGACTCTTCATTTTACATTTTAGTGATCCAAGATCACATTGAGTCTATAGGAAAAGCCAATACTATCAAGAAGGGATGAGGTGTTGCTTAATGAGCCTCTTGCTTCATGTGCTTAGTGATATGCTCCAAAACCCTCAACTACTTTCCCACATCCACAAATGACCTAAACCTAAAGCCAAAATCGTTCACACCGATTCTTTCTATCCGGCGCCACCAATTCCAAAACCCTAAGCAAATCGGTCTTACCGATAGGGATCTCGGTCTCACCGAGATGGGGTTGCAATCTCTCTGTTTCCCTTCGTAACGTTTCGGTCTAACCGAAGTGAGCGATCGGTCGCACCGAGATTGCAATGTAAACTCTCTGTTTCCTTTTTGTAACATTTCGGTCTCACTGAAAAGAGCAAATCGGTCCCACCGAGTTTACCTGACCAACTCTCTGGAAAGCTTATTACCAAATCGGTCTCACCGAGTTTGTGTAATCGGTCTCACCGAGATTACGTTATGCCCTAACCCTAACCGAATCGGCCTCACCGATATGCATGTCAGTCCCACCGAAAATCACTAACTGTCACTAGGTTTACTAAATCAGTCCGATCGAGTTTAACGATTCGGTCCCACCGAGTTTGGTAAATTGTGTGTAATGGTTAGATTTTGTGTGGAGGCTATATATACCCCTCCACCTCCTCTTCATTCGTTGAGAGAGCCATCAGAACGAACCTACACTTCCAACTTACCATTTCTGAGAGAGAACCACCTACTCATGTGTTGAGGCCAAGATATTCCATTCCTATCATATGAATCTTGATCTCTAGCCTTCCCCAAGTTGCTTTCCACTCAAATCTTCTTTCCACCAGATCCAAAACCTATGAGAGAGAGTTGAGTGTTGGGGAGACTATCATTTGAAGCACAAGAGCAAGGAGTTCATCACCAACGCACCATTTTTTACTTCTTGGAGAGTGGTGTCTCCTAGATTGGCTAGGTGTCACTTGGGAGCCTCCGACAAGATTGTGGAGTTGAACCAAGGAGTTTGTAAGGGCAAGGAGATCGCCTACTTCGTAAAGATCTACCGCTAGTGAGGCAAGTCCTTTGTGGGTGACGGCCATGGTGGGATAGACAAGGTTGCTTCTTCGTGGACCCTTCGTGGGTGGAGCCCTCCGTGGACTCGCGCAGCCGTTACCCTTCGTGGGTTGAAGTCTCCATCAACGTGGATGTACGATAGCACCACCTATCGGAACCACGCCAAAAACATCTGTGTCTCCAATTGCGTTTGAATCCTCCAAACCCTTCCCTTTACTTTCTTGCAAGTTGCATGCTTTAATTTCCGCTGCCTATACACTCTTTGCATGCTTTCTTGAATTGTATGATGATTGCTTGACTTGTCCTAAAATAGCTAAAATCTGCCAAACTCTAAAATTGGGAAAACGTTAAGTTTTTATTGGTCAAGTAGTCTAATCACCCCCCCCCCCCTCTATACATACTTCAAGGTCCTACAACCGGCCCTCCGGAACATTCGACCACCGCCTCAAGCGTTGGCGTCGACTGAGGGACTTGAATTTCAAGCCTCCTCCTGCTCGAGCTTCCACTCTTCTTCCTCCTCTCTTGTAGAGGCGCTTCTTCTTCTTCGTCATCAGGGAGCACAATGATTTCTTGCAAAGCTACAGAAAAGGAGAAATATCAAATATTCAGCCGATTGACTACCCACTCAACTAAATGAAACTTGGTCGAACGGACTTACCAGCCCGAGAGGTGGCCTCCTCGTCTCCTGGTGCCTTATCGACATCCATGTCAGTAGCAGCAGAGGTGGAACTAGAAATATGCATAATCGAATTGGTCAGAACAGAAATTTCAGTTGGCCTATATAAACACAAGTGTGATACTCACCTCGAAACCACTGGGACGTCCATCTTGATCCGCGGCAAAGTCTTCCGAGTCTTGGGAGGAGCAACCTTTGGCTGCTTGGCGATCTTCTCCGTCGGCTCTGGAGTCGACGTACGAGTGCCCTTCTAAGCGAGGGTACTCGGAGCCACGTTCTTCCCGCACCCGCCCGCCGGGTCGTGTTGCTACTTGGATCGGCGCTCGGAGCGCGGCGGCGAGTCGACTTCTTCCTCGTCGTCTGACTCCTTGCTCTCCTCCTCCTCTTCATCCGAAGACTCCCAGTCGCCGCTCTCTTCTGCGCTGGCCTCTCCCCCCTAGCCCTGCTCCAGAGCTTGTTTGCCGTTGGGCATCAAATACATCTCGGTGAAAACCTACAAGACAAAAAGTCAAGTAAAAGTCAGTCGACATCAAGTGCAGTCGGAACATATACGCCAGGCGGTCAGAATAAAAGGGCATACCTTGTTGGGTGGATTGTCGTCTCTGAAAGGGATGACTCGCCTGGATCCTCTAGGATTGTCCTGATTGCCTGTGATACTCCTCAACCACATGGCCACGGTCTCGGATGACACTTCCTCTGGGTGGACCCGAGTGGTGTCTTCAGGTCCAGAGTACAACCACATAGGATGATCACGAGCCTGGAGAGGCTGGATGCATCGACTGGGGAACACTTCAAACAGGTCTAGGCCGGTGACACCCTCGTTGATAAGTTGGACCACTTTCTCCACTAGCATCTTCGTCTCCACGTTCTCAGCAGCGGTCACTTTGAGTGGAGAAGGAGTCTAAACGCGATCGAATGTGAAGTGGGGGAGGCCGGTCGACTGACCTGGAGTTGCGGTGTCCTGGCAGTAGAACCAGCTCGACTGCCAGCCTCTAACCGATTCAGGGAGAGACATGGCAGGGAAAGAACTCCTATGCCTTTTTTGGATACCTAAACCCCCACATATCTGGATGACATGGGTCTTTGAGTCACTCGACTTTGCTTTTTTGACCGACTGGGAGCGGATGGTGAAGATATATTTGAAAAGACCCTAGTGTGGTCGACACCCCAAGAAGTTTTCACACCTTGACACGAATGCGGCCAGATACGTGATGGTGTTGGGAGAAAAATGGTGGAGTTGAGCACCGAAGAAAGTCAAGAATCCCCGGAAGAAGGGGTGCGGAGGAAGCGAAAAAAACCCGGTCAACGTGGGTGGCGAGCAGTACACACACACCTGGTCGAGGCTGAGGCTCCATCTCCCGCTCCGGCAACCTTGCCGCTCTCTTGGCAATCAGTCCGGACTCCGCCAGCTCGTCCAGATCTTCTTGCCAAATCAAAGACCGGATCCAATCGCACTGGATCCAGCCCGGTGGCAGCCCCGCGCGCGATGACGACCCACGGTTCTGCTTTTTTCCCTTCGCCGCCCCTGTCGCCTTCTTTGCGTGCTCTAGTGTCGCCGTCTTGTCCTTCACCATGGCGGCGGAGCGGCAGCGGCGAGAGCAGAAGAGCGGTGTGAAGTGGAGAAATGGAGGAAGAAGAAGAAGGAACGGGCGTGCACAGTGCAGACGCCTCGGCCCCGTCACCTTATAAAGGGTTGCTTCCGAGTGACTGGCACGTGGGACCAGGCAATCCTGTCAAATCCCGCAACAGTCACGCGCAACGTACGTGGCGAAAAAGGCGGCGCAGAAATCGAGACATCGTTGTTTATCCACTCCGCCCGCTTCGGCGCTCCCCGTCCTGCGCGCTTCCCTGAAATTTTGTATCCCGCGAAATCCGGGATACACAGCAGTCAATCGCGCCCAAGATCCTGCACTCTAATACAGCACTCGGCACATGATGCCACAAGTTCAGTCGACAACTCTCTGAATGGATCAAGGCGGCTGAGTCGACGCTGAAGTACCAACGTGAGTTATCCATCTTGCAGAAAACGCTCGCGAAGGTGCAAAGCTTAGAACAAGTTCAACTTCAACCTACTTTCCACTCGAACCTTAATCCATTCGGGGGCTACTGATGAGGATATAGACCTAGGGTAGGGTCATAGGCCTGGCCTATACGTCCTACCCAAGGTCACTACCCTAGAAGATAAGAAGTCCAAGAGGCAGCAAGGGACCCCCAGTCGAAGATGTCGAGTGCAATCCACTCGACAATCATGTCACTCGGGAGTCCTCCTACCTACTGTCATTCGACCATCCAGATAATCACTCGACCTACCGAAGACCAGGAGTCACTCAGCATTACAATGGGCAGGCGTTCACTCTGTAGTCTTTAAGGTCATTAACAGCACTTAAGGCTGGCGTTACCAGTAACGCCCCCACTTTATGTACAATAAGTCCCTTATAATGGAGGGCGATGGGGTTCCTGGTATACTCTATATAAGCCACCCCCTCCTCTGGCACAAGGGTTCGCACCCCCTGTAACATCACACATATAATCCAATCGACCGCCTCCGGGCACCAAGACGTAGGGCTATTACTTCCACCGAGAAGGGCCTGAACTCGTAAAAATCGTGTGTACACCTTCACCATAGCTGAGATCTTGCCTCTCCATACCTACCCCCTTTCTACTGTCAGTCTTAGAACCACAACACCCATATTGGGGCCTTTTCCGGCACCCTGTCGGGGGGGATTCGATCACGGTGGGCATCTACATCAACTCTATTGCCCTTCCGATGAAGCGTGAGTAGTTTACCACGGACCTAAGGGTCCATAGCTAGTAGCTAGATGGCTTCTTCTCTCTCTATGATCTTCAATACCATGTTCTCCTCGATGTTCTTGGAGTTCTATCTGATGTAATATTCTTTTGCGATGTGTTTGTTAAGATCTGATGAATTGTGGATTTATGATAAGATTATCTATGAATATTATTTGAGTCACTTCTGAATTCTTATATGCAGGATTTGATATCTTTATATTTCTCTTTGAATTATCGGCTTGATTTTGCCAACTAGATTGGTTCTTCTTGCAATGGGAGAGGTGCTTAGTTTTGGGTTCAATCTTGCGGTGTCCTCACCCAATGACAAAGCAGGGGTAGCGAGGCACGTATTGTATTGTTGCCATCAAGGGTAAAAAGATGGGGTTTTCATCATATTTCTTGAGTTTATCCCTCTACATCATGTCATCTTACTTAAGGCGTTACTCTGTTCTTATGAACTTAATACTCTATATGCATGTTAGATAGCGGTCGATGTGTGGAGTAATAGTAGTAGATTCAGAATTGTTTCGGTCTACTTGACACGGACGTGATCCCTATATTCATAATCATTGCCTTGGATATCGTCATAACTTTGCACTTTTCTATCAATTGCTAGACAGTAATTTGTTCACCCACCATATGTTTTCTTTCAAGAGAAAAGCCTCTAGTGAAACCTATGGCCCTCGGGTCTATTTTCCATCATATATTTTCAGATCTATAACCAAAAATACCCAAAAATACCTTGCTGCAATTTATTTATTTTTACTTTGTTTTACGTTTTAGTAATCTTTTATATCTATCTCTATCAAATCTCATCCTTGCAAGTGACCGTGAAGGGATTCATAACCCCTTTATCGCGGTGGGTGTAAGTGTTTGATTGTTTGTGCAGGTGCATAGATTGGAGACTTGCTTGTACCTCCTACTGGATTGATACCTTGGTTCTCAAACTGAGGGGAATACTTATCTCTACTTTGCTTCATCACCCATTCCTCTTCAAGGGAAAAACCAATGCAAGCTCAAGAAGTAGCATAGACAATGGTTCATTCATCACCCTAGCTTGACTCCGATAAGCACATGGTGACAACACCTTCCTTGTGAGTGAGCCAAGCATCCAATGTATCTACAATTGTTCCTAGAATAACAACACAAACAAAATGGTACCCCAACTCACTAGGACCAAAGAGTTAGAGAACCAACAATACATAGGACAAACTCCACATAAATATGTGCATATAGATACGAAATTGAATTTCATGCACATCTTAGCCAATATGTGACATGGTAGAGTTTCCCCTATATATTGGGTCAAAGAAAGAAAGCATGCCAAAGAAAGTACATATAGTAAATATGCATGCTCAAGACTTTCAAGAACCAAATCAACACATGATTGATAAGATACCAATCAAGTAGATACCAAGTGAAAACTAAGATATCAAAAAGAATTATCACTTGAAGAAGATAAACTAAAAGATACATCAAGGAATGAGATATCCATGGATGCACACTAATTGAAAGATAACAAACTCCCACAAGAGAGAAAGGTTCCAAACAAACCAAACCCTCTACAAAGTTTCATGATGGCACAAAGTACCAAAAAAGAAATGGCTTGCCTTCCACCAACACACACTTGATAAGGATCACAAGATGAGTGTTCTAAAGAAACTAGGATAGCTCCCCCTAGAGTTGTGCACTATAGAGAATTTGCATTCAAATACAAAATGCACAAGATGGGATCACCACTTTCACTATATCTAGAAAAACACTAGACAAGGTCAAGAAATCAACAAGATCCACAACTGGCACGGAAGGCAATGGGAGTTGACACATTCCTTAGCAAGAGATAAGTCATTTAAAAACAAAAACTAATGTAAATATGATCAACAATTTCTATCACATAAATGATTAACAATTGTCAAGAGACGAGAAATACTTGGAAATAATTCCCAGCGGTAGATTGCAAAGATATCAAACATCATGTTCACACCAAACACATAAGTAAATTGCAACTTGTAGAGATAATATGCCCCCTAGGAACGAGATAATTTACAATATCAACTCTAAGTGGCCATACCTCAAATGTACACATTTTCTAGGCTTGTAATATACACATAGCATGTTACTCCTCCATAATGTGATACCAAAGAAAACTTAACAAGAGGCAAATAAAAAAGCAATAAGAGATAATTAATGGACCATTTAGAATTTGAATTTCTCATGAGAAGTCATACCACATAGAGACTAGATAATCTTGCAATATCAATACTGGGTGGTATTACTCATGTACACACATTTGTAGGAACTTGAAGTGCCCGAAGCTCATCACTCCCCCGAAATGGGATGTTCCATTAATCTCTCGCAAGATTCAACTAAGATATAAACAAGATGCAAAAAGGCTCAACACAAGACTCACATGTACATGATGTACAAACCAACATACGCATACTTGATTACTCAAGATAAGCAAATTGGAGCACAACATATACACACACATGCAAGGCACAAAACCAGCACATGCTAAGGGGCAAGTAACTTTCAATGTAAATAACTTAAGCACAAGTTACAGCAATGAGGCACATTGGATATAAGATAGAAACTTGATAATCCAAAGAACTTGGCTTGAGACAATATGAATGATGAAGATCCATTAATTCTTCATGATGTAGCCAAGTCTACAATGCCCACCAACAACACCTATTGATCAAGTTTGAGCTTGTTTGTTCCCAACCAAGTTGGGTCCTAAGATGTTAGTCACAATAGGCTTGGCAACCCAAATGGTACTATTCTTGACACCACTTTGAGTACCAACAAATTTGGCAAACACATTGCCAACCTTATCCTTCCGAAGAGAATAAATGTCATCAGTCATAATAGGGTTGGATACGGCACCATTAGTGCATGAAGAAGCAAGGTGATCCGTCTCATGGCATAAGTAGCAACATCTACTCCTCACTTTATTCTCACTTGATTTCTCAACTTGAAAATCATTAACTTGAGTCTTCTTGGGAAGTGGTCGTTCTTCAACTTGAGTTTGGACTTGAGGCCTCTTCCCTTGTTGCTTGTCACTAATGGGCTTCTTCTTCAATGGGCAAGATCTAACATGATGCCCTTCAATTTTGCACTTGAAGCGAATAATCTTGGCCGAATTCTTGACTTGTTCTTGGCCCTTCTTCTTGTTGATCCTGGACTTCTTCTTATTGTCGGATTTGAATCGAAGTACACCTTTGTCATTGGGGGATTTTTTCCACTCAAACTACTGTCAATTGTGGACTTCCTTTCATGACTCTTTTCCAAGTCATTATTCAAAGAAGTGACTTGGTCCTTGAGCTCTTTGATTTCCTCTACATGGTTAGTATCAAAACAAGCACTAGAGGAAGTATAAGCTTCATCGTTAGAGCAACAAGCCGAAGTAATTCATCACAAGATGTAGCAACATTATGAGTAGATGAATTATGAGGACTAGCACAAGGCAATATAGCATTTTGACTAGAAGTAGTACTAATGTCCACATGAGGCTCACTAGATGTTACCTTAGTAGTGCTAGTCTCATGAGCTAACTTTAGCACATTATGGGTGACTAGAAGATCATCATGAGAGCTTAAGAGATTTTTATGACTTTCTTCCAATTCCCCATAATTGCTAGATATCAACTCAAGTTGAGTCCTTAGCTCAACATTCTCCCTCAATATGGATGCTTCAAAAGAAATAAAGTTAGTAGCACAAGCATTATCATCAATAGCAAGAGGAGAAGGCAACTTGGCAAGCTCTTTTGAATACGAAGCTTTAAGTTGAGCATGAGACTCAGTGAGTTTGATGAGCTCACTCTCAATGACCCTTGAGCCATTTTTTAGGTGCTCAAAGTCCTCAAGGAGTTTAGCATGAGAAACTTCAAGATTATCATTTTTAGTATGGAATCATTAACCATGGCAAGGGCTCTATCACAGGATTCGTTCACTTTAGAAATTCTAGAGCAAAAGTCTCCTCGGGAGATTCCTTGGTGGTTTGTTCAAGTTCAAGAGCTTGATATAGATCCGCAATCTCATTAGCGTAATCACACTCATGACTTTCCATATTCTCGGTGTCCTCATGCTCCTCTAAATGAGCTTCCAACTCCTCAATATATTCTTGCCCTTAATGGCAATAGACATGATTTCCATGAAGTTGGAATGAGAAATTTTATTTTTATGAAGAGCTTTAAAAAGCATTTCCCCTTAATTTTTAAGGAAGCAACATTATCATTATCCTCATTCTCATCATCAACATCATCATCATGAGATATATTGGGATTAAAACTAGGGGATACCTTTGAAGCCTTAGTCATAAGGCAAAAGTGAGAAACAATAGATGATGATGTAGGATCCCTTGGAGAACCGCTCAAGACCACATCTAGTTCCATGGAGTGTTGGGTTTCCTCTACATTGTTAGCACAACAACTCGAGGAAATAGAGGCATTTTTATCATGGCAACAAGACATAGCAACCATATCATCATGAGATTTAGTCAAGTCATTTCTACATGATATGCAAGGACTATCAACACAAGCATGTGAAACATGTAGGGTGCTCGAAGTGCCAAAGTCCAAAGATGAAACATTACAATAAGATAGTGATGAAGGATCAACAATAATAAGCTCACTATCACTGTTGCAATGATTAACACTACTCACCATTTCATTACCTTGTGGCAAACCACATGTTGGAGAAGTAGAAGAAGTTGAGAACATTACACGACCGGGGGTGGAGGGAGAACAACCATTCCCACAAATCTTGGACACACCATATTTTTCTTGAAGCTTTGTCCAAAACTCATGAGCATTCCAAAACGGCATGAGTTGAAATAAAACTACATTGCTCAAAGCATCAAAAAGCACATTAGAAGCTTGAGCATTGAGATAAGAGTTTTTCTCATCCTCTAAAGATAAGTTTTGAGGATCCTTTGGAGGAGAAAACCCCATTTCTGCAATTCTCTCTACATTTGTGTCCATGACCCTAAAGAGATTAAGCATGCGAATTACCCAAACATCAAAATATGTGCCATCGAAACTAAAAGTGTCAAAAATTCCTAATCCCCTAGTTAACATCTTTACTCTCTAGGTGGTTAAGCCTAATAATGAGAGACAAGGCTCTGATACATATTAAAAGATCGTGGATGTCACCTAGAGGGGGTGAATAAATGCTTTAAAATAATTATGGTTTAGGCTTGAACAAATGTGGAATAATACTAGCATTTAGTTTGTCAAGCACAAAACCTAAATCGACTAGGCTCACCTATGTGCACCAACAACTTATGCCAAGAAAGATAAACAACTAAGTGATAGCAAGATATATAACATGTCATACTATGGCTATCACAAAGTAAAGTGCATAAGTAAAGGGCTCAGGTAAGAGATAACCGAGGCACGCGAAGGCGATGATGTATCCCGAAGTTCACACCCTTGTGGATGCTAATCTCCGCTTGGAGCGGTGTGGAAGCACAATGCTCCCCAAAATGCAACTAGGGCCATCATAATCTCCTCACTCCCTCGCACAATGCAAGATGTTGCAATTCCACTAAGGGACCCTTGAGGACGGTCACCGAACCTGTAATTGGCAGACCTTGGGGCCGGTCACCGGTATGCATATAAATTGCTCCGGTCAATCTCCACAACTTAATTGGAGACCACAATGCTTTCCCAGAGCTTTACACCACAATGATTGAGCTCCGACAACACCAATCGTCTAGGGCACCAAAGCACCCAAGAGGAACAAGCTCTAGGGTGCCCAAACACCCAAGAGTAATAAGCTTCTCAACTTTTCACTTCCACGTATCACCGTGGAGAACTCAAAACTATGCACCAAATGCAATGGCAAGGGCACACAGAGTGAACTAGCAAGAATCATTGGAGGGATTGAGAGATAGCAAGCTCGAAGAAGGCCAACAATGGGGGCACAACACGTGCTCAAAAATATTGCAACCATTGGGGAAGATGACCCCCTTAAATAGCCCCCCCCCCAAATCCCACTATTATGCCCACTAGTCGTGCACAAGCGGTACTACCGCTTACCATGGTCAAAACAGCCCAACGAGATAGAAAACCATGGACGGTAGTTCTGCCGAAGCAGTACTACCACTCAAGCAGATTGGGTAACAAAAGCATAACAATAAGCGAAATTTTTCGCAGTAGAAGGAAGCGGAAGTACCACCCAAGCGTTACTACCGCTCGGGGGAGTGGTACTACACTTAGAGCCATACTACCGCTCCACTACCGCTTAAAGGTGGAAAACTACCCAAGCAAAACAGAAGGATGCTCCAATACTAAAACTGCTATAACTACTCCAAGCGGACTCCAAAATCAACAAAATCAGGCTTGTTGGATAGATAACGAAAAGTATTATCGAACAGCAACTGGATAAAATATGAACTAGCACGGATAAGGAAGAGGACCTTCCCCAAGCATGAACCGACAAACTCTAGAACATCGAAAACTCAAAGATGAAGCATGCGAACTCCGCTTTCGATGAGCTTGAGTTTGACAAGAAGATGAACACAAACTCTAAAACCTCATGAAGAGAAGAGTCAAATAAGAACTAAGAAAGATGATGCCAAGGATGCAATGGTTTGAGCTCTCTATGAATGATACGATCAAGTTACTCACTCGAGAGCCCCCCTTAATAGTACGGCTATCAATCCTATAACCCGGTCTCCCAACTAACACCATGAGACCGGTAAAGTAGAAAACCTATCAAGGACAAACCTTTTCCTTGTGTCTAATCCACTTGAGCTATATGAAGACAATCTTGACCTCCTCAAGTTGGACCACCTTTCTTGATTGCGCTGGCTCGATGAAGACTAGTTGATTGCTCCCCCATACTCCACTACGGGTGATCCTATCTTCAGCACATCTTCACATCTCCATTTTCACCACACTGGATGACAAGCTTCAGGCATGTGATCTCTTCATGATGCTGCACTTGAACTTGCATAAGAAACCTTGATGATAATCACCACTTGATGTCATCCTCCATGGGACATAAGATATCTTCCTTTTGATGCATGCCCATGGAAACATGCCTAGCCCCACAAGGAAAACTCACATGGATCATGGGTTAGTACATGAAGCATAATGGACAATGCTTACCATACCATCGGATCACTTGATCCCATTCAGTACATCTTCTACTCTTTGTGGGTTATCTTCTCTCTTCATAAAGATGATGTCTTGAAGGTAAACATGAATGTTCACACAATCATTTTCTTCAAGACATGCTTGCAATAAGCTCAACTCTCACATGACCAATCTTTGGATAAATCCTTGAATACCACCTTGCTCAACTCATAATCTTCTATTTATAGCCTTGAAACCAACGAATGAGCTTCAAGCAGAGCCTATGGACAAACCCTTCAAATGTAATTCATGGCAACCATTAGTCAATAGGGATTTTCATCAATTACCAAAACCAAACATGAGGGCACCATGCTCTTTCAGAGGTGTTGATGAAGACACCGTTGTTGTTGGAGACGATCGTCGTCATGATGGTTCCCCCGGCAGTACTCTGATGCCACCGAAAGAGAGCGGAGAGAGCCCCCCTCCTTCTTCTTCTTGCTTGACCTTCCCCCTAGATGGGAGAAGTGTTCCTCCTCTGGTGCTTGACCTCCACGGCCACCAAGGGGTGGGACCCCTCCGAGATTGGATCTCTCTTTTCTCTAGGGTTTCTTCTCCATTTTTGATACTGTTTTACGGGGCAAGCACCATTTCTTAAATATTCGTATATTCGTAACTCTGATCAAGCTGAAATTTTAACACAATATTTCCTGATATTAGCTTCCTTGTGGCCAAAGTACACCCCCAACTGACTTACGAGGTGACCACAGGCTCACTCGGTGCACTTGGGGCTGTAAATGTTCTCTGAGCTTGTGGATCATATGGGCCTCCTATTGCATTAATTCTTGCACCAAAAGTTCAGATATATTCCCCCAAAAAATCGACGTAAATTTTCATGTCATTCCAGCTCCGTGAATTTTTTGCCTAAAACCCCAAAAACAATAGAAAACATGAGTTGGCCTTTGAAAGTGGGTTAATAGGTTAGTTCATAAAAATAATATGATTTTATGCCAAAAATATGTGGAAGTTGTAGGATAATTGCATGAAACAATCAAAGATTGTAGATACATCGAAGACGTATCAGCCCCCCTCCTACTTCTTCTTCTTCCTTGGCCATCCCCCTAGATGGAATAAGGTTTCCCCCTCTGGTCCTTGGCCTCCATGGCAACCGGAGGGAGGGAGCCCCTCCGAGATCGGATATAATCTCCTCTATTTCTCTCTATTTTGTGTACTATTTCTGAGGCCGGGCACAATTTCTTTTATTGTCGGAGATCCATACGTACTACGACCACACTCATTTTTTAACATGATTTTCCCCATAAAATTAGCTTTCTTGTGGCGAAAGAAGGGCACCAATCAACCAATTTATGGAGCTCCCACGAGAGCATCAACACAACTTTGAGGTGATTTATTACCTACGCGACTTCTTCCTACTTTCTCCAATAGGAATAGATACTTTGGAGTGATTATTTGTCGCACTTTGAGGGATTTTCATGTGATTAAATTATGTTAATGATGTTGAGAGATTGCACTAGTGAAAGTATGAACCCTCGGCCTTGTTTCTAAGCATTGAAACACCATTTTGCTCGCTTTGCTACCTTGCTACCTTGTTGTTTTTTAATTGTTCAGATTATAAAAAGTTATTTCTATCATCCATATTACACAACTATCATCACCTCTTAGTCGAACTAGTGCACCTATACAACTGATAGTTGTATTGGGTGTGTTCAGGACACAAGAGACTCGTTTGATTGCAGGGTTGTTTTGATGGGAATCATTGCATGGAAACAAAAATGTTCATACAAATTCACCCAAGAAACAATCTACTAGATGCTATCAACGAGAGGGAAAGTGTCTACATACCCTTGTAGACCGAAAGCGGAAGCGCTCTAACGAAAGTGGTTGGCATAGTCATACTTCCTTAACGATCAAATCTGATCCAGCACCGCATGAACGGCACCTCTGAGTGTGCACGTACGGCTCTGTGGCATCTCCCCTTCTTGATCCAGTAAGGGAGAGGGAGAGGTAGATGGGATCTAGGCCATCACGACGGCATGGTTGTGGAGTTTATGGTGGAAATCTGGCAAGGCTTTGCCAAGTGTCTACGAAGGAGGAGGGAGGTGTAACAGGGAGGAGAGGCGGCTAGGGTTGGATGGGTTGTTTCCCCCTATGCCTCCCCTCTTTATATAGGCATGGGGGAGAGGGCTTGGCCCCTCCTCCAAGCCCTAAGGGGCGGTGGCCAAGGTGGGGAAGGAAATCCCCTCCTTTCCATCGCCACTGATGCGATCCCTCTTTTTAGGGATCTTGATATTGTCCCTTCAGGATATGATCCTATTCCTTTTAGGGGGGATCTTGGTGCACTTGAACCAGGGGTGTGGGGCCTTGCCCAACTACCCACATCAATGTGGGTCCCTCCACGCAGACTGGCCCCACTCTAGAACCTTCCCGGTACAATACCAAAAAATCCTGAACATTTTATGGAACCCTGAAAACCACTTTCCTTATATGAAACTTTATCTTCGAACCATTCGGAAGCTCCTCATGATATCCTAAATCCCATCTGAGGCTCCCAACTATATTCGGTCTCACCATTATGAATATCACATTACTACCCTAGCGTTACCAAAGGTTAAATGTGTGTGGCCCTACGGGTTCGAGAACATGCGGACATGATCGAGACAACTTCTCCGGTCAATAATCAATAGTGGGACCTGAATGCCCATAATGACTCCCACATATCAACGAAGATCTTTATCGGTTTGAACCACGATGTCGAGGATTGAACAATCATGTATTCCATTCCCTTTGTCTCATGATATTTTACTTGCCCGAGATTCGATCATCAGTATCACCATACCTAGTCAGTCTCTTTACCTACACTCTTTACTCGTTCCATAATACAATATCCCCATGACTAAAAACATTAGTCACATGCTTGCAAGCTACTTAGGATGTTGTATTACCGAGGGGGGCCAGAGATATCGCTCCGTCACATGGAGTGACACATCCCAGTCTTTATCCATACAACCCAACTAGTACCTTCCAAGATACCTGAAGAGCACCTTTATGTTGACCAAGTGACAAAGTGACGGTTGATACCCACAAACCATTCTTCCGATATTAGGGAGTGGCATGATCTCATGGTCTAAGGAATAGATACTTGACATTAAGAAAGCAACAATAATTTGAACTTAGTGACGCGATCAAATGCTAAACTTACGATTGGGTCTGTCCATCACATTATTCTTGTAACAATGTGATTTCGTTACTAAATGACAACTCATGCCTATGGTTAGGGAACCTTAACCATATTTAATCAACGAACTAGTCTAGTAGAGGCTCACTAGGGACACGATGTTTGTTTATGTATCCACACATGTATTTGAGTTTCTGTTTAATACAATTATAGCATGAAGAATAAACATTTATTAAGAACAAGGAAATGTGATAATAACAGCTTTATTATTGCCTCTAGGGCATATTTCCAACATGTTTGAGAAACACCATCTTCATCCTACACCTCCCACGGATGTATAAATCTTAGGTCATCCACTTGAGGGAAATTTATCGCTATCCTAGGAAACTCTGCGCTTGGGGGCCCAACAGAGTCTACAAGAATAAATTTGCGTAGTAGACATCAAGCATCACCAAGCTTGAGCTTTTGCATCACGTTGTCTACCCTGGGTCTTAAAAACTTCATCCACACAAAACTGAACATGACTTTTATTAGACGGGTTTGTACAAATAACATTAAATCACATCATGTCTTGTTGTAACATCAATGTTCAATTATAATCTAGCATTACCTACTGTATGGTAACACAATTATTACACTCCCACATCAATGCGGCACAATAAAATTGCAAACATAAGCAGTTAAAGAGAACTCATAAATGTGTGTTGTGTTAAAATTTCATGATTTATCATCTTCTATTGAATTGATATGATTTTTCTAGTGACAGCAAACAATCAGTTTCGGCACGGCACACATAATCTTACAAAGTACCACATGATAAAGTTAAATCTTGGTACTTTATTTTTTTATAGTACGGTAGTGGCTGGTAATCGTGATCATGGTTGTTGGTGTAGTGGTCACTGGTCCGAGCAACACTTTACATTGGATTGACAAAACTCATTGAAGGATGCCAAGCTTGTGTCAACTCATTGAAGGAAGCTTTCTGTGCTACCCCAACGGTTCAATGAACTAAGGCGGTCAGCTGCAAGAGTCGGAGCCGTGGCTGCCTTAAGTTGGGCCAAAGCTTGGCTACCGGAGTTAGACCCGGCTGACCTCGCCACTGGTTATCTGAGCTTTAAGGAGGATAGCACTCCCTTTGAACAGGAAGATTTCGCCGCTTGTGCGAAGGAGATACGCCTTGTGGCCACCCTGATAGCTGATGAAGCATATCTCTCCAAGTACCAGCCGGGCTATGACGCGGAGAACCAGAGAATTCCAATGCCTCATTACAAACTGACTAGCCTGATCCCCCCCACTCCGTAAGCATACCTTCACTCTTGAAGTTGACCCGGACGGACTAGTTGATGATGAAGCTGAATTTGAAGCTTTGAATGGAATTGACTGGTCATCATCAACCTTCCAAGAAAGGGAACAGGGCGAAGAAGCGGAGAGGGCTAACTTAGACGCTTCAGGCCAACACGAGAGTTAATCCGACGTGGCGGCTCATACCTTTGATGTGCTAAAAACAATATGAATCATTTGGACTCGGGGAGTCGTGTAATAGAGTAGAAATAACTTTGCTTTTGCCGTGCCATCGTGCACATTTTTGGTGCTCAATACTATTAAGTCACCATCTTATCATCTGTTCTCCTTATGCTTCACCAAGTCTTTTAACTGTCCTACACATAGAAATAGATCACAAGATCCCTTGGCGGCTTACCGCAAGGCTGGTCATAATATTTTGACATATAACTATGAAGATGAAAAAAGAATCGCAGATAAGCTTGTTGTGACATATAATTCTGAAACACAACTATAATATCATACCTATGACCTTTTGATTTGTACTGCCGGTTTATATGACCCAAACAGTAAGGGTGATAACCCAATCTTTGGAAACCAACACTTCCAAAGGTATGATGATTCTCATATATTGGCGACTTATCAGTCAAAATCAAACCGGGTTAAAGTTAACCACGCTTGCATTTTAAACCTCAAAAAAGTCTCAAGTCAAATAAAGGCTGCTTTCAAAGGAAACTCAAACCAAATAAGAAGAAATAATCGAGGCTTCTGATTCGAATACGATCAGTAAACCGTTCCAAAGGGGTTAAGCTAGGATTCGAATACGATCATGTAACCCCTAGTGGCTTTGGCGTTGCGCCGATCAAGAGGGTACTGACAGCTATGTTCTCTTTGGTTTGAATACGACCTATGTTTGAACAGGAAGCCCCCTAATGACCTTGAGAGCTTTTTAATGACTCTGATTCGAATATGATCAAAGTCGGTTCCCAAAAGGGGTTGAGCTATGATTCAAATACGATCAAGAAGCCCCCTAGTGAGCTCAGCAGTGTGCCGATCAAGAGGGTACCGACAGCTATGTTCTCTTTGGTTCTAATACGACCTATATTTGAATAGGAAGCCCCCTAGTGATCATAAGGTTTAACGGCCAGATTCGAATACAATCATAAGCCGGATCAAGCGGGTCAAGCTAGATTCGAATACGATCAGCCCCCAAGTGATTATTTAAAATGACAATGACATATTACCTTTGAGGATGAAAAAGGACAGAGGTCATGCTTTATCACTTATCATAATATATACATCGTCAAAATATGTACATCATGAGAGCCGGTGGCTCAAGTGTAGTAAGGCCAAAGATGAGCGATATTCCACGGTCGGCGGGTCTCCTCCTCCGACTTACATGAGTCTTTGTGCTCTCGAACATCGATAAGGTAGTATGACCCATTTTTCAAATTCTTGCTGACCACAAAAGGGCCCTTCCCAAGGTGGGGATAACTTGTGTGCATCAGTTTGATCCTGGATGAGCCGGAGCACCAAATTGCCTTCTTGAAAGGTTCTGGATTTAACCCAGCGGCTGTGATAGCAGCGCAGGTCCTGTTGGTAAGTCACCGAGCGAGCTGCTGCCAAGTCACGCTTTTCATCTAACAAGTCAAGTGCATCCTGACGCGCTTGTTCATTGTCCGCCTCAACATAAGCCGCCACGCGGGGCGAGTCATGACGGATGCCACTAGGGAGAACCGCCTCAGCTCCGTAAACCATGAAGAAAGGCGTATAACCCATAGACCTGTTAGGAGTAGTATTGATGCTCCATATCACAGAGGGTAACTCCTCAACCCACCAACCCGGCGTCCGTTGCAGAGGAACTAAAAGCCAGGGCTTAATGCCTTTCAAGATTTCTTGATTGGCTCTTTCAGCTTGACCATTGGATTGAGGGTGAGCTACTGATGAAACATCAAGCCGGATATGCTCACGTTGACAAAACTCCTCCATGGCGCCTTTAGACAAATTAGTACCATTGTCAGTTATAATGTTGTGTGGAAAGCCAAAGCGAAATATCACCTTCTTCATGAATTGAACCGTTGTGGCTGCATCACACTTACTAACTGGCTCTGCCTCTACCCACTTTGTGAACTTGTCAACCGCCACCAAGAGGTGGGTATTTTTATCTTTCGACCTTTTAAAAGGCCCAACCATGTCAAGCCCCCAGACTGCAAACGGCCAAGTAATTGGAATCATCCTTAATTCTTGAGCCGGCATATCAGCACGTTTTGAGAACTTCTGACAACTGTCACATTTACTAACCAAATCCTCTGCATCAGCATGAGCCGTCAGCCAATAAAATCCATGATGAAAAGCCTTGGCCACAAGGGATTTTGACCCAGCGTGATGGCCACAATCTCCGTCATGAATTTCATGAAGAATTTCTTGACCTTCCTTAGGAGAGACACAACGCTGAAATGCCCCAGTGACACTGCGATGATGCAACTCGCCATTGGCAATTGTCATTGACTTAGACCGCAGGGTTATCTGTCTGGCCAAGGTTTCATCCTCTTGCAACTTGCCTTGGGTCATGTAAGCCAAGTATGGCACTGTCCAATCTGGGATGACGTGAAGAGCCGCCACCAATTGTGCTTCTGGGTCAGGAACAGCCAAGTCTTCCTCTGTAGTAACTTGATAGAGGGGTTATGCAGAATATCCAAGAAAGTATTAGGCGGCATCGGCTTACGCTGGGAGCCTAGCCGGCTCAAGGCATCAGCTGCCTCGTTCTTTCTGCGGTCAATGTGCTCCACTTGGTAACCCTTGAAATGTCCAGCAATGGCATCAACTTCATGGCGATAAGCCGCCATGAGAGGATCCTTGGAATCCCACTTGCCTGATACTTGTTGAGCCACCAAATCTGAGTCGCCAAAACACCTTACCCGGCTTAGGCTCATCTCCTTAGCCATCCGAAGACCATGGAGTAAAGCCTCATACTCAGCTACATTGTTAGTACAGGGAAACATCAACCGTAGCACATAACAAAATTTGTCACCTCGAGGGGAAGCTAACACGACTCCAGCCCCCGAGCCCTCCAATTGCCTGGACCCATCAAAGTGAATAGTCCAATATGTGTTATCCGGCTTCTCTTCAGGCATCTGCAGCTCTGTCCAATCGTTGATGAAATCCACCAGTGCTTGAGATTTGATAGCAGTGTGTGGCACATACTTTAAACCATGAGGCCCAAGTTCAATGGCCCACTAGGTGACTCGTCATGTGGCTTCTCTTGTTGACACATGAACACGTCACATGTACTCTCAACACCGGGGGTGATGCACCGCAGCTCACGTCGAAGGAGACCCGACCGACAGCGCGATACGCAAGACAGTCGACGGGCGCTTTTGCAGACCCAAAACCCCGTGCACCCGGGAGGGACCCTGTCAGGGAACGCGGCGGCTATGGGCTACCCTAGGTCGATTCGCTCGCCCCGAGAGCCTCGAAATTCACGGCTCTCAAATACAAAGAACAACGAAGAACAAGAGAGAAAAATGATGGAGAGATAAAACATAGACGAATCAGTAGTATATTGATTTGTTCGATTGTGTGTTGTTCAATCGGCTGTCATCCCCAACATATATAAGAGGTGGTTGGACTTCTCGTACAAGCGAAGGATTCATCTAGGCTTTCCTTACACAAAAAATTAAATCAATTAACGTCCTAGAGTCCTAGTTCTATTTCAACTCGGATTCAGTCTGAATCTGGCCCAAACTTCTGTCTTCCTCCTTGCACGGGCTGTCGAGCTTGCATATGATCTCCGATCAAGACGGCCCAAATATCAAACTTGTTCACCTTGACGAGACAAAAAACTCCCATGTTGGTCACTTTTTGAAATAAGGCCATCTTGAATACTTTTCGAGGTCATCATTACCCTCCAGTCGGACTCGGTCTTGCAGCAGACTGGATTATCCAAGTTTCTTAGTGAATTTGCAAGCCATATACTATCTCTGATGATGATGACCCCAATACCAAATTTTACCGTTTTGACGATACACACAACTTCCGTATTGAACGCTTCTCCATCCGAGGTCATCTTGATAAACTTTCTGGCACATGTTCAGTTTCACTCGGATTCGAGCTCATCCACTCGGATATTACAGTCTTTCACTCAGATCGTCCGACTGGACTTTTTCATTCGGATGTTAGATTTTCACTCGGATGACTATATTTTCACTCGGAAGACAATCTTTCACTCGGATGACTATATTTTCACTCGGAAGGCAATATCTTACTCGAGCGGCAAGTTTTCATTCCGACGGTAATCTTTTCACTCAGAATATTTTTACCTGTAGGACAATTTCACTCAGATGATAATAAGTTCACGCTGACGGCAAACTTTCACTCGGTCGGCAAGTTTTCAGTCGGATGGTAAGCATTTCACTCAGATTTCCTGATTGAAAACATAGCCTGATCTTGATTTGTCTCTCTAGGTCTCATACGACATCATATTGAGACGAGTTATATATGAAAATCGATCAGCTCGACGAGACGAAACTTTCTTGTGTTGTAAGTTTTTCGATTCAAGGCCTTCTTGAGGTCTGAATTGCTCGCGCGATCAATCAGACAGGGTGTCTGGTACCTCGCGCCATATTTCCGTTTAGGTTCAGCCTGTAGTGTATTGTCTCTAACTTTTGCATACGAACCCGGATTGAGATGATTTATATATGAAAATTGATTGTCTCGACGAGACTAAAACAATTTCTTTAGAGTGATTCTTCATTGGAGGTCGTATTGAAGGCGTGATTGGCCGAAAACCACTCGGAACATTGAATTCTGCCACTCGGAGTACAATTTCGATCCCTAAGATGGGTTCAGATGATGATAACCTAAACATCAAAGTTGTTCCACTCGGCGATGTGAAACTTTCCATGCTAAAAACCCTTTCACTCGAAGCCATCTCATTTCATTTTGCGTCGTGCCAAAATCTGATGTCAACACATGTCCCCCTATTTTTCGGTAAAGCTTGCACGCCGAAAAATAATATGCATGGTGTTTGTTCTAAGGACGATGTCAACACTCCATCGGCCATTTATTTTATTTGGGCAATAATTATGTATCGGCCATGTTTGTGCTAAGGGCGATAATCGTATATCGGCCGTTGCCTACTTAGGCTTCTTGCCACACACTCGGGTGGTATTTCTTCAAGTATTTGCCATCGAGAGCTCTAGGTAACACCGTACCTTGTACAGATTCCACCAAATAAGAATTTCCGGGAACTACTCTTGTAATCCTAAAAGGACCTTCCCAACTCGGAGACCACTTCCCGAATTTCCTATCTCTTGAACCAATCGGTAGAATCACTTTCCAGATGAGATCACCAACTTGAAAATTCTTCAACTTGACTTTCTTATTGTAAGCTCTTGCAACCCTCAACTTGTCTCTCTCTATGGACTTCAAAGCAGACAAACGTTTATCGGCAACCTCATCAATATTGTCCATCATCAAGTTATAAAAGTCTACTGCCGATAAATCATTTTGTTTGGCTATTGTCAAAGCATTCAAATTTACTTCCACTGGTAAAACAGCCTCTTGACCATATACTAGCTCATATGGAGTCACCTTGGTAGCACCATGCCTTGAAATTCTATGTGCCCACAAAGCTTCAGACAACAACTCATGCGATCTCCTTGGATTATCCTCAATCTTCTTCTTGATGAGTTTGATTAAAATTTTATTTCTAGACTCATCCTGTCCATTAGCTTGGGTATAATATGGAGAGGAATTGAGCAACTTTATGTTATAAGATTCGGCAAACTCTCTGACTTGGTGTGACATGAAAGATGAACCTTGATCTGTGGTTAACGTTTGAGGAATGCTGAATCTATGAATAATGTGCTCGGTTATGAATTGAATTACCTCCGTATGTGTCATGTTCTTGAGAGGTACTGCTTAAGACCATTTAGTGAAATAATCAGTTGCCACCAATACGAACCGATGCCCTTTTTAGGAAGATGGATGAATTTGTCCAATAAAGTCTAAACCCCATCCTCTGAAAGGCCATGGCTTGATAATAGGATGTAACATAGTAGTAGGAGCCAATTGAATATCACCAAATTTTTGACAAGCTTCACACCCTTTATAATATCTGAAGCAATCATTAACCATAGTCGGGCAATAAAACCCAGCACGTCGCAATAACCACTTCATCTTGGGAGCCGACTGATGAGTACCACAAATGCCTTCATGTACCTCTCCCATAGCAACTCTCTCCTGATCCTCATCCAAGCACTTTAGAAGAACATCATCGATTGTTCGGCGATAAAGACCATCATCTCTCATTGTATACTTGAAAGCCATACGCCGAACAGCCTTGTACACCCTTTCACTCGGATTGCACAAGTAATCAACAATGGGCTTCCTCCAGTCAGAATTGTCACCTGCACTAGATTTTTTGTTAATGGCCGAATCAGTAGGTTCAGGTTCGGCCTCTCCCATATCGGCAAGACAAGACAACGGTCTTTGAGAGATATGAAACATGCCATGATCAACATGATATCCAGATGCTTGTTGTGCCAGATCATTTGCTTTCCAATTGTCATGCCTAGATATATGAGCAATGCTAAAACAATTCTTGTGTCTCAGTTTTGTGCAAACATAATATAAGCATAGACATAGTTTTTCAATAAATGCATACCTTGTCTCGGCGTCCAATAAGCACCTGCTCAAATATGTAATGGCATGCTCTTTTCCTTCGGTATCTTGAGTCAAAACAGCACCAATAACACCTTCCTCTACTGCAATATAAAGCTTAAAGGGCGCCCTATGCTTGGGTGCTTTCATCACCGGAGGAGTGCACAAATAATTCTTCATCATATCAAAGACTTCTTGCTGTTTTGCCCCCCAAGTGAAATCAACATCATTCTTTAACCGAAGAATAGGAGTAAATGCATCTACTTTCCCTAACAGATTTAGCTATGGACCTTCTCAAATAATTGACCTTGCCAAGGAACTTTTGCATATCTCTCTTGCATGTTGGATCCTCCACTTTCTGTATGGCCCCTATCTTTTTGGGATCAATCTCTATGCCATCTTCATGAATAATGAAACCCAAAAACTTGCCAGCTGACACGGCGAATGCACACTTTAAAGGATTCATCTTCAGTCCATACTTTTTCATCCTTTCAAAAGTTAAACACAAATCGGCCAAGTGAGATTCAAAAGCATCCGATTTGACAACAATATCATCAATATAAACTTCAAGTATGACACCGAGTAAATCATGAAAAATCAAATTCATAGCCCTTTGATATGTAGCTCCAGCATTTTTTAATCTGAATGTCATCATTGTCCACTCGAATAAACCAAGGAAACCAGGGCATCGAAAAGCGGTCTTGGACATGTCCTCTTCGGCCATAAAAATTTGATTGTATCGGGCATTACCATCTAGAAAGCTAATAACCTTATGTCCAGAAACATCATTAATAAGCATATCGGCTATTGGCATGGGATATTCATCTTTGGGTGTAGCCCTACTCAGATCTTTGAAGTCAATGCACACCCTCAACTTGCCAGATCCTTTCTTCTCCATTGGGACAATGTTAGAAATCCACTCGGCATACCTGCAAGGTCGAATGAAGTTAGCCTCAAGCAAACGACAGATCTCTTCCTTGATATGGTCATATGTTTTTGGATTAAATTTTCTGGTCGATTATTTATAAGGTGTAAAACCGGCCTTTATAGGTAACCTATGCTCTACTAGATCTCGGCTTAAACCAGGCATCTCATGATATTCCCATGCAAAGCAACAAACATATTCTTTCAATAGCTCGATTAACTTAGCTTTACAATCGGCTTTCAAATTTTTGTTTACAAATGTCGGTCGACTGACTAAACCATCTCTGATATCTACCTCTTCCAACGGATCGGCCGATGTAAAACCTTGTCCAAGTTTATCCATGTCATCCAACTCCTCAACAGATTCATACATATTGTTCTCACTGGACCGATATTTTACAAGACATTTTTCTAACCACTCGGAACTAGAATCCATTTAAACATATCATACCTTGGAGCTGACTGCATTCAATCGGCTTTAAAGAGACGGGCACGAAACCATTCTTGGCCGCGCTGAGAAAATCAAACTCTGACAAGTCACGTCCTGTCAAGCAAGTAGCATTGGGATGTTGCCAATCCACCGATGCATCGGCCAAAGCAACACAGGCCGAGTTATCCGCATGAATGAATTCCACTTCGTCATCAACAAACTGGATCAAAAACTGGTGCATAGTGGCATGCACTAGTTTGCATGAACCCAATCACGGCCTAGTATGACATTGTAGTTACCTTGCACCTCAGCGACAAAGAACGCAGTAGCCAAAGTTTTGCTTCCGACTGTAAGCTCCACATACATCACACCTTTGGCTTCAGTTTTCTCTTTGCCTTCAAATCCATTAAGCACCATATTCGTCTTTATCAACTCTTCATCAGCCAAACCCAATTACTTGAAGACCGAATAGGGAATAAGATTTACCACAGCACCTCCATCAACAAGCATCCGAGTGAGCGGCGATCCATTGATATGACCTCTGAGATATAATGGTTTCAGATGCGTTACTGGTTCTTTTGGCTTCTCGAATATTGCGTTTTTAGGGCCAAAATCCAGCTGAGCCACTTCCCCTTCCTCATCTACAGCACGAAACGCAGCAGGTGAGTAATATACCATATTGATATCCATACCTTCATGAACCGGCGTCGACTCATGATCCAACATATCAGCCTCTTCTTCGAGTGCATCCACCGATTCTGAAATTTGTTCGAGTGAGAAGAAAGTACTATGTGATGTGGACGATGTAATAATTGCATCGCCCTCTTTAGGTAGCGCAAGTGCTGTTGTGATAGATGTAGAAGCTGATGTATCTTGTATTTGTTTAGGCCTTCACACTTGTTTTGCTGGAAACATGGGTCGAGTGTCATTGAACAACTTATCCCTTTGCTTCTCGGCCTCCTGTCCTGCCATCTCTTGACTCCTTAACCTCTGTAGTTTCCTCTTCTGTGTCTTTGTTAACCCTGGAGGACACCACTTTGACTGAGTGTATTTAGGATCTCTCGTCTTTATTTGGCTGGTGCTTGCTTCATGGTCATTAGCCGAGTGCTTTGACGCAATAGTAAGTATTGGCTCAGTCGAGTGGTTATGCACAGTCGGCTGCTCTATGGGGAATGTTTTGGTGCCCAAGATAAGTGAGTCGACATCCATTTTCTCCTTGCCTTTTCCCGACTCAACTGCTGCAACACTTGGTGACTTAACACGCCATTCTTTTCGACTTTCCATATGCATGAAATTTCCACTCGGGCGCACCTTTTTACTCAGATGGAATCCACTTGGATGGATGTCGCTCTGATGGAATCCACTTGGATGGAACTCACTTGGATGAAATCTATCTAGCCACATTTTTTCACTCGGATGGCTCCCACCCGAGTACATTCTTACACTAGGATAGTTTCCACTCGGTGGAATATTTTGACCAACCGATTGATAGTCACCGATGTTCAGTCGGCCATTATATGAGTAATCAAGTCGACCCCACACAGATTGCCTCTGCTCTTCTGAAAACTGCGCCCTTGGTCCACTCGGTTTCGCATACTGACTGAACATATCATCTGATGGTGACCTTGGTCACTTTAAGTGTGATGGCCGGTTAGAGCTGGAACCAGCCGACTGGTTGGCGTACTTGGACAGCAACATGTCAAAAGTTGGTTTGATTCGTTTGCGTTGTACTTTAGCTTTGTTCATCTTCCACTTGCCAACTTCAGGACTCTTGGGCTTAACAAATTTAACTCGAGCGTCCTGCTACACCTGTGCTTGCCCCCCGAGTGTAGGATTCTTGATGGTGATTTTGATCACTTGTTTACCATCAGGTTGCTTATCAAGCACAACATGTCTCCCCAAGACCTTGTCGCCCTCCTTGTCTTTCCTGGGCTCACCAACAATGACATTAGCTTTATTAGCATATTCGGCTACCTCCAGCCGAATGAGCAGCTTCTTCCCTTCTAAATCCATGGTGTTCATTGGAAAGGGCTGTTTATCAACTTGCATCTCAGAAAAGTTCAATCGTCCGTCATTAATGGCCGATTGTATCTGTCGTCGAAAAACATTGCAATCGTTAGTAGCATGAGAAAAAGAATTATGATACTTGCAACAAGCACATTGTTTCAGCTCTTCAAACGGCGGTAAAGTATGAGATATTCTAATAATCTTAGCCTACAGCAAAGCATCAAATATTCTATCACACTTAGCAATGTTAAAAGTAAACTTCATCTCTTCATCACGATTCTTATGAATCGGTTTCAGATCATTGCAAGTAAAGGGTTTGGCCTTAGATGGCCAAACAAATTCAGTAGCAAAAACATCACCCTCATCGTCTGAGTGATCACTATCATATTCAACCATATTCATCTTTGGATGATTGGCTTTGTATCTATGCACTTCTTTGAGATCTTTGCTTCGGCTTTCCTGAGCCAAAGCCCTTTGTAAGACTTGGTTAATATTTAAGAACTCATAACCTTCTAGCTTTTCTCTAATGGGAGCTCTCAAACGATTCAGCACTAGGTCTGCCAAGTCTCTCTCGGTTATCACCAAACTAAAACACCGGTTTTTTGTTTCTCTGAATCTCTTGACGTAATCGGAGACCGATTCATCATGCCTCTGTTTAACCGATGTTAGATGTGACAACTTGAGTTCATTGTCGCCGCTATAAAAGTGATCATGAAACTTCTGCTCTAGCTGCGACCAAACTCGAATAGAACCATGTGGTAAAGAAGAAAACCATGAAAATGCGGTACCAGTTAATGATAAAGGAAACAAACGCACTTTCAATTCATTCAATGAGCCTGCCTCACCCAATTGTCCTAAATATTGACTAACATGCTCCCATGTGGTTTTTTTACCTTCTCCATTAAACTTAAAAAATATGGAATTTTATATCCTGGAGGACATTGGAGTGGCATCAAAGTACTCGGGATACGGCTTTTGGTAAATCCGATTCCGAGGTAACTCAACTCCAAAATTCTCTCAAAGCATCTTAGCCATCTTCTCTCTAAGATTAGCTAGACCATCATCCATAGTGGACAATGAAACTTGTGGCAGTGGCATAGGAGGAGTAGGACTACTAGTTGTAGGTAGTAATTGTGGCATGTATGTCGACCCATAATTTGGTAGTGGTCAAGTGGTTGTAGCTGTAGGTAGGGTTTGGTTCGGCGTTGCCACCGAACCTGGCATGCTCATAATAGGATTAATGGGTGCAGCCACCATCTGATTTGTTTGTGTAGGATAATAAGTCATCGGTATGGGAGGCGCCGATGAAATAGGTAAAGTCAGTTAGGGCTTTGCACACTAGCAGCTATACCACCATTACCACTAGACGATTGAGATATATTCTTATGAGCATTAGTATTTTCTATGAAAGTTTGATAGACTAGACTGTTACCATCAGCAATACGACTCTCAATTTCAGCCCACTGCTCAGGAGAAAATGCAGTACTTACAGAGGGTTTAACATGTTCAGCTTGAAGAGGAGGGAACTTGATTTCTTCAATCGGAGTGATGTTGCCTTGGCGATCCTTCTTGAACTTTGCAAGGAACTCCTGCAAATCCTTCTCTTCGCGCGCCTTCTTGTACTCCTCATAGACTTGGCGATGATCAGCCGATATCTCATCAAGACTGGGCTTAATGATGTTATCGGCGTCTACCTCAGATGGCTTGGGAAGATCGGACATGGTGGATGATGATAATTTATCTTCGTGCCCCCAGGGGAGTCGCCAAAAAGTGTGTTGACACACGACCACGTCACGTGTACCCTCGATGCCGGGGGTGATGCACCGCAGCTCACGTCGAAGGAGACCCGACCGACAGCGCGATACGCAAGACAGTCGACGGGCGCTTTTGCAGACCCGAGACCCCGTGCACCTGGGAGGGACCCCGTCAGGGAACGCGGCGGCTATGGACTTCCCTAGGTCGATTCGCTCGCCCCTAGAGCCTTGAAATTCGCAGCTCTCAAACACGAAGAACAGCGAAGAACGAGAGAGAAAAACGGTGGAGAGATAAAACGTATATGAAAAAGTAGTATATTGATTTGTTCGATTGTGTGTTGTTCAATCGGCCATCACCCCCAACATATATAAGAGGCGACTGGACTTTCCGTACAGGCAAAGGATTCAACTAGGCTTTCCTTACACGAAAAATTACATCAATTCACGTCCTAGAGTCCTAGTTCTATTTCAACTCGGATTCAGTCTGAATCTGGTCCAAACTTCTGTCTTCCTCCTTGCGCAGGCCGTTGAGCTTGCATATGATCTCCGATCAAGACGGCCCAAATATCATACTTGTGTGCCTTGACGAGAAGAAAAACTCTCATGTTGATCACTTTTTGAAATAAGGCCATCTTGAATGCTTTCCAGGGTCATCTTTACCCTCCAGTCGGACTCGGTCTTGTAGCAGACTAGATTATCCAAGTCTCGTAGTGAATTTTCAAGCCATATACTATTTCTGATGATGATGGCCCAAAACCAAATTTTACCGTTTTGACGATACGCACAACTTCCGTATTGAACACTTCTCCATCCGAGGTCATCTTGATAAACTTGCGGGCACATGTTCAGTTTCACTCGGATTTGAGCTCATCCACTCGGATATTAGTCTTTCACTCAGATCGTCCGACTGGACTTTTTCATTCGGATGTTAGAATTTCACTCGGAAGAAAATCTTTCACTCGTATGACTATATTTTCACTCGGAAGACAATCTTTCACTCGGATGACTATATTTTCACTCGGAAAGCAATATCTTACTAAAGCAGCAAGTTTTCATTCTGACGGTAATCTTTTCACTCGGAATATTTTTTCATGGAGGACAATTTCACTCAGATGATAATAAGTTTACTCGGACAGCAAACTTTCACTCGGTTGGTAAGTTTTCAGTCGGATGGTAAGCATTTCACTCGGATTTCCTGACTGAAAACATAGCCTGATCTTGATTTGTCTCTCTAGGTCTCATACTACATCAGATTGAGACAAGTTATATATGAAAATCGATCAGCTCGACGAGACGAAACTTTCTTGTGTTGTAAGTTTTTCGATTCAAGGCCTTCTTGAGGTCCAAATTGCTCGCGCGATCCATCACACAGGGTGTCTGGTACCTCGCGCCATATTTCCGTTTAGATTCAGCCTGTAGTGTATTGTCTCTAACTTTTGCATACGAACTCGGATTAAGATGATTTATATATGAAAATTGATTGTATCGACGAGACTAAAACAATTTCCTTAGAGTGATTCTTCATTGGAGGTCGTATTGAAGGCGTGATCGGCCGAAAACCACTCGGAACATTGAATTCTGTCACTCAGAGTACAATTTCGATCCCTAAGATGGGTTCGGATGATGATAACCTAAACATCAAAGTTGTTACACTCGGCGATGTGAAACTTTCCATGCTAAAAGCCCTTTCACTTGAAGCCATCTCATTTTCTTTTACGCCGTGCCAAAATCTGATGTCAACATCTCTGTTTTGAATGATATCTCCTAAAGGAGCAGAACTAACCACAGCGATAGGGTGGCCGAGGAAATATTGCTTAAGCTTCCGGCTTGCCTTAAACTCCTCATAAACGAGCTTCTGCCAATGTGGATACCGTTGTTTGGACTCAATAAGCACCTCACTGATGTAGTAAACTGGCCGCTAAACCGGATGTTCCTTGCCAGCCTCCTTGCGCTCCACCACGATGGCCATGCTGACAGCACGTGTATTAGCAGCCACATATAACAATAAGGGCTCCTTATCAATGGGAGCGGCAAGAACCGGAGGCTCAGCTAGTTGTCTCTTCAAATCTTCAAAGGCGGCGTTTGGCAGCATCGCTCCAGACGAAATCGTCTGTCTTCTTCATCATCTGATACAGTGGTATGACCTTCTCACCTAACCGGCTTAAAGCAGCAATTCGACCCGCCAGGTGTTGAACATCATTGATACATGCTGGCTTAGCCAAAGAGGTGATTGCCTTGATCTTCTCCGGGTTAGCCTCAATGCCTCTGTTAAAAACCAGAAAACCCAAAAGCTTGCCTGCAGCTACACCAAAAACACATTTAGCCGGGTTAAGCATCATCTTATAGACCCAGAGATTATCAAAGGTCTCCTTCAGATCCTCTATCAAGGTCTCCTTCTCTCTGGACTTCACCACAATGTTGTCCACATAAGCATGAACCCAATCTGATTGTGAAGGCAGTTCTGCACACATCGCTGATAAGTCGCCTGGGCACTCTTAAGCACAAAAGGCATAGACACATAGCAGAAGGCTCCAAATGGAGTAATAAAAGCCATCTTCTCCTGGTCCTTAACTGCCATCTTGATCTGATGATACCCAGAGTAAGCATCCAAAAAGCTCAAACGCTCACAACCCGCCGTAGCATCAATGATTTGATCAATACGAGGGAGAGCAAAGGGATCAGCCGGACAAGCCTTGTTTAAGTCTATGTAGTCCACACACATACGCCAAGTGTCATTCTTCTTAAGCACCAGCACCGGGTTAGCCAACCACTTGGGATGAAAAACTTCAATAATGAACCCGGCTGCCAAGAGCTGGGCCACTTCCTCACCAATGGCCTTACGCCTCTCTTCATTGAATCGCCGAAGAAACTGCTTGACCGGCTTAAATTTTGGATCAATATTAAGTGTGTGCTCAACGAGTTCTCTCGGTACACGCGGCATGTCAGAAGGTTTCCATGCAAAGATGTCCCGATTCTCACGGATGAACTTGATGAGCGCGCTTTCCTATTTGGTATCCAGATTGGCACTGATGCTAAATTGCTTGGATGAGTCGCCTGGAACAAAATCGACAAGCTTGGTATCATCGGCCGACTTAAATTTCATTACCGGCTCATGCTCTGTGGTTGGCTTCTTCAAAGACGTCATGTCCGCCGGGTCAACATTGTCCTTGTAGAACTTTGACTCCTCTGTTGCACAAACAGATTCAGCGTAAGCAGCATCGCCTTCCTCACATTCCAAAGCTACCTTCCGGCTACCATGCACTATGATGGTACCCTTATGACCCGGCATCTTGAGCTGCAGATAAACATAACACGGCCGTGCCATGAACTTGGCATAAGCCGGCCGTCCAAACAGGGCGTGATATGGGATTCTAATTTTGACCACCTCAAAGGTTAACTTCTCAGCCCTAGAATCATACTCATCTCCAAAGGCTACCTCTAGCTCAATCTTACCCACTGGGTATGCCGACTTAGCAGGGACCACTCCATGAAAAACAATATTTGAAGTCTTGAGGGTTTTTGTCAGTCAAACCCATGCGACGAAAAGTCTCATAATAGAGGATGTTGATGCTACTGCCTCCATCCATGAGCACCTTAGTGAATTTATATCCACCAACTTGAGGTGCCACCACCAAGGCCAAGTGACCCGGATTATCAACCCGGGGAGGGTGATCTTCCCTACTCCACAGAATAGGCTGCTCAGACCATCTCAAATAACAAGGAACTACCGGCTCAACAGCGTTCACAACCCGCTTATGAAGCTTCTGGTCCCGTTTGCACAAACTGGTGGTAAACACATGATATTGTCCACTATTCAGCTGCTTCGGATGACTCTAGTATCCACCTTGCTACTGCTGTTGCTGACCTCCCTGGCCAGATTACTGATTGTAACCACCCTAATTACCCTGAGAGTTTTGAAAATTGGAATTTGAACCACCGCTCGGGCCATGGAAACCGCCGCCACCTGAGCCGCCGCCCGGGCCATGATTACCGTCGAACATGTTGGAATTCTTGAAAGCCTTCATGGTCGTGCAGTCCTTCCATAGGGGAGTGGCTGGTTTCTGCGGGGTGTCGTGTCTCGGACAGGGCTCATTCAGCAACTATTCAAGTGTGGGACTTGACCCGCCGGACCGAGGGGGTGGCCTGCCCTTACGTTGTTGATTGTTGCCCTGCGCATTGGTGTTAGCCACAAACTCCAAGCTGCCGTCAGCCTTACGTTTATTATTACCTCCTTGATTTGTCGGGTTATGCTGAGGACCCTTGCCGTTGCCATTCTTTTTTCCCTTCCCTGTCTTTTCATCATCAGACTCGGGATCCCTGGTACTATCAGAGTCGGCGTACTTGACCAGAGCCGCCATCAGCTGACCCATGTCATTACAATCGCGCTTGAGCCGCCCTAGCTTCATCTTCAGGGGCAAAAAATGGCATTTTTCTCCAACATTAAGACTGCAGAGCCAGCATCCATCTTATCAGACGAATGTATTATGGCCTTGACCCGGCGCACCCAATGGGTCATGGACTCACCCTCCTCCTGCTTGCAATTAGTCAAATCGACAATTAACCAAGTGTGGGCAGTCCCATCCAACATCATGGTGAAGTACTTGACCATCGCAGCATCACTGACCTCCAGTAACTCCATAGCCATTTCGTAGCTTTCAATCCATACCCCAGGCTGTAAGTCGGCCATATAATTAGGCACCTTTCTAGGCCTTTTGAAATCCTTGGGAAAATGCTCGTTACGCAGAGCCGGCACCAGACAGGGGACACCTCCGATCCTGGTGGTCGCACCTGCCTCAATAGAGGTCGTCGGATAAACCGGGAAAGGCTGGTAAGCCACCAGCTGAGCCGCCTGCTCAGCCGCCTGCTGAGCCGCCCGCTTAGCCTCTTGGCGTATTCTGTCCTGATCAACCAAGTTAAAGGCTCCATCACGCGTCAGGTCATGCCTGCCTGGCTGGTTACAGCGTCGGGTGTTGCTTGAAACGGCCGGTGAGTCCATGTGCCTGCTATAACTCGGGCTCTGGCTTGGACGAGGGGTCGAATGAATCCTGTCTTGGTTGTACGAGTATGCGTCTTTGTCGGCGTTCTGGGAACGGGGGTCCCCAGACTTGCCTGCATGCGGCCTACGGCGTGGCTCAAAGGGGGCCCAGCACGGCCCATCTTCATCAACACAAGCTCAAGACCCTCGCGAGGGGCCAAGCCTCGCGGGGCAGATGACCAGGAGCTTCCTCAGGCACGGCCTCGTCAGGCTGGCTCACGAGGAGGCGGAGAGTTCAAGGCGGGGTACCTCGCGAGGTGCCCATGACGTAAGCCATGACGACCAAGGGCGCCTGCCGGGCGCCAGCCCGCGCAGTGTCCTTCTTTCCTCTTTGGTGCAAGGGGAGCAAGTGCAGGGGAGAGCATCAAGCAAAGGCATCCATTTCGGTGCAACAAGACCAAGACCAGTCCAACGGTAGGATGGAGGTCACCGTGGAGCCCAAGTCGGCGTCACCACCAGAGCCTTTGACAGGCGAGGACCAACTTTAGTCAGGATAAGTGTACTAGATGTTCCCCTTCAAATTGGCCAATTGTTGGCGCCCTTCTCGCTCAATATTTGGGAAGAGGCCCGGGGCCTTTGCCTATAAATAAGACTAGCCACCCACAGGGTAGAGGCATCTGGATAGGAATCTGGAGATAAGATAGGCATCTAGAATCAACCCCTCCAAAGGGACAACGCCACCACAAGAACAGACCCGCGCGAGGCTGTTCTTCCTTGTATTGTTCATCATCAGCCCAAGAGGCAATCCACCACGCCACACACTGGAGTAGGGTATTACACCACAATGGTGGCCTGAACGAGTATAAACCCTGTGTCTCTTGTGTTGTTCTTCTCGTAGTTTAGATCCTAGCGATTCGGCGAGGAACAGGTAGGTAGAAGGCGAAACCTCCGCGCGCACCCCAGTGTTCGAACCTCAAGGGTCTGCCGGAACCCTAAATCCGACATTTGGCGCGCCAGGTAGGGGTGCTCCGGAATTCGTCTTCCGTCGCCCTGTTCTTCTCCGATCGTTGCGACCATGTCTGACACACACCGGGTTCGCGCCGAGCGCCGAGCCGCCCTCGCTTCCCGCATCGCCCAGACGGCTCCCGTCGGCGGGCGCCCTCGTCGTTCCCCATCGCCTGCTGTCAACGCCGCCACCGGCCCGGCGGGGAACGAGCAGCAAGCATCATCCCAGCACTCGTCCATGAGGCGAGACGGCCGCACCGCTACGCCCTCGCTCACCCCCACTGGTTCTTCATCCCGCGCGCCCCGCGCGGCCATGGAGGCTCGAGCTGCGCTCATCGCGGTAAACGAGCTCCTGCTCTACCGCCCAGTCGACGACGTCTATGAAGAATGGCTCGACCGAGTCGCCGAACTCGTCCGAGCCGCTGGGGGCTCCCCCGTGCCATCTTTCTCACTGCACCGCGCCCCGCCATGCGCGGGCAATGAATCTCCTGGGGCGCCTCAGCCGCCTCCCCCTCAAGAAGGCGCCCTGGCTCCAAGGTGCGCGGCCCCTGGCCGGAACCCGCCCCGTCAGGAACCAACGCGGCAGGAGCAGAGTTGCCAAGAGGTTCCTCGCCCTCGAGAAGCTGCCCGAGCGCTCCCTGCTCCGGCTCGTCCCGACCACGCTCCGGCTCCAGCACGTCAAGACCCCGCGCTGCACCTAGCTGCGGCGCACGGGGACCCGCAGGACCGAGCCCATCGTCCTCCAAGGCCTCATGTGGCCACAGCGGGCTGCCGCGCCTTCACCATCGAGCTACGCACCGTCGCATGGCCCGGCAAGTTCAAGCCAGACCTGCCTCCTCGCTACGACGGCACGGCAGACCCTGCAGAGTCCCTCCAGCTCTACGAGCTGGGCATCGAGGCTGCCAACGGAGACGCGAAGGTCATGGCAAACTGGTTTCCCATCGCTCTCAAGGACGGGGCCCACACCTGGATTCTGAACCTGGCCCCAGGCACGATCTCCTCCTGGGACGAGATGCGCACCCGCTTCATCGCCAACTTCCAGGGTACTCGCGACCGGCCACCCGCCATGAGCGACATGCGCCGCATCGAGCAGCAACCAGGGGAAACCCTGCAGAAGTACATCCAGCGCTTCAACAACGCACGCCTCAAGATTCCCAAGGTGACCGAGGAGGCCATCATCTCAGCCTTCTCTGACGGCGTACGTGACGTCAAAATGAAGGAGGAGCTCGCAATGCATGAAGATTTGTGCACTTCCTTGGAGTTGTTCAACCTGGCGACCAAGTGCGCCAGGGCTGAGGAAGGGCGTCTCTCCCTCCTCGAATTGCCTACCGATGACCCTGAAGAGAAGAAGCCCAAGGCCAAGGACGTGAAGCGCAAGGGGGCTGCCGTGCTCGCGGTAGAACCAGACACCAAGCGGGGCAGACATCAGCCTGAATCCTCTAAGGGCAGTCGGTACTGCGTGTACCACGACCTCCACACCCATAACACCAATGAATGCCAAGAGCTCAGGGCCATGCGTGAAGGACGGACTGGCCGGCGTCCCGACCGCAGCGATCGGGGCTACGGACGAGGAGGAGGAAGGAACGCAGGATGCTGGGAAGACCGCGGCCCACGTCAAGGGTGGCGCGACCAACCTCGCGAGGATCGCTGGCAGGACCCGCCTTGCGAGGGAGGCTGGAGTGATTAGCCTCGCGAGGATCGCCTGCAAGGTAACGCAGGCCTCCCTCCGCTACCGCCGCAGCCAAGGAGAAATGAGGACCATCATCAGGACGAAGGGGCTGGGGGCTTCCAGGAACCACGTGCGATCGCCTGCATCCTAGGTGGAGCCCAAGCCCCAGCCTCTCAGCGCATCTTCAAGCAGTTCGCCCCCGAAGTGAATGCAGTCCTCCCCAAGCTCGAGGCCACGCACCCTCTCAGGTGGTCGGCGTGTGCCATCACGTTCAGCTCAGCGGATCAGCTCAAGTGCGCGGCCACAGCCGGAGTCCTCCCGATGCTCTGTTCCCCAATCATCAGCAACGTGCTAGTCACCAGGACCCTCATCGATGGCGGGGCAGGGCTCAACGTCCTGTCTGTGGAAACATTCAACAATCTCCAAGTACCCTACAGTCAGCTTCAGCCCACCAAGCCTTTCTCCGAAGTCATCGACGGCTCCACGGTCCCGATTGGGCAGGTCCGCCTCCCTGTCACCTTCGGGGCACGCAACAACTACCGCACCGAGCTCATCGACTTCGACGTCGCCCACATTCGCCTGCCGTACAACGCTATCCTCGGGTACCCAGTGCTGGCCAAGTTCATGGCCGTAACCCACCACGGCTACAACGTCCTCAAGATGCCAGGAAGTGGCGGAGTCATCATGGTGCCCTGCGAAGAGAGAGACGCAGTTTGCTCCCTGGAGAGAGCCTTTCAGGCCGCATCACTGGAAGACCCGGATCGCGGAAGCAGGAGGCTTCCCGAGGCCGACCCCAAGAAGAAGAAGACATCGACCGGCCCGGCCCCTCAGGAGGCAGGTCCCTATGGGCCCGCGCCTGCTCAGGGGGAACCTCCTGCCATCGCGTAGGGAAGCGCGCCCGGTGCCCTCCTCAGGCAAGGCTCGGGGGCTCTCCCCTGGAGGGCCGTCGACCTCGCCAAGGTCACGAGGGAGGTGCTTGGGCACCACCTGGAGGCGTGCTTCGAAGCATGTTTCCATCAAGAAGGAGCAAGGCAAGGAAGGCCAAACCCTCAGGAGTTCATCAGCAAGGCCATTCAGGAGCTACAGGAGTCAAGGGTCATGAGAGGAAGCCGCCGCTTACCCGCTGTGGCCCCCCATCCAGGCGAGGATGGTGGGCTGCGTGTCTGCATCGACATACTAGGGCTCAACCAAGCCGTGTCTCAGGAGCGCCTCTGGCCTTCGCGAGTGGGATGCTGCGAGGGCCCGCCCCACAGCTACGTTCGCATGCCTTACGGCTCGCCGAATGCGGCTGCTGCGTACCAGCGCATCATGAGGGCCATCCTGGAGGCTCAAGAGGTCAGGCGTTCTGCAGCCCTGGTGGAGATGGAGACGATCCGCGAGGAGCCACCAACGCCTCCGGAGCCTCCCGAGGCCCCAGGGCCTGGGGGCTCGTGAGGATCTGCTCCCGCAGCCCACTGAGTCTGCTACATCAACACCCCTTTGTCTTCAGCGTCATCAGGTGACATCTTTCTAGTTTCATTTCCAGCTGGGAGCATCCTCAGGGCTGCATTATTCCCAGGCCGTGTGGGTCCGTCCCTGTGGCATGTATCTCTTTTATTTCATGTTCTTAGCTCACTCTGCTGGGGGCGCCCCTCGGGCTGCATTATCCCCAAGCCGCTCGGGTCAGACCCAGTGGCATGTACCCCTCTTGCATTTATCTTAGGGCCATGTTTTCGACCCGTCATGCTTGTTATTTGGTGCCGGTTCATGGTACCTTTTTTCTTCCTGGATGTCGCAAGCTTGCGCGTTAAAGGGGGGGTGCCTGAGCATCGCGACTCAGGGCTCCTACCGGCTCTCCGTCCCTCACCCTCTGGTCTGCCCACGGCATCGCGCCCCGGCATACCAGCGACGGCTGAGACCAGCCCGAGAGCCGGGACCCGAGGACGTAGTGTTTCGACATCTAGCCCAGCTTGCGCGTTAAAGGGGGGGTGCCTGAGCATCGCAACTCAGGGCTCCTACCGGCTCTCCGGCCCTCACCCTCTGGTCTGCCCACGGCATCGCGCCCCGGCATACCAGCGACGGCTAAGACCAACCCGAGAGCCGGGACCCGAGGACGTAGAGTTTCGACATCTAACCCAGCTTGTGCGTTAAAGGGGGGTGCCTGAGCATCACGACTCAGGGCTCCTACCGGCTCTCTGGCCCTCACCCTCTGGTCTGCCCACGGCATCGCGCCCCGGCATACCAGCGACGGCTGAGACCAGCCCGAGAGCCGGGACCCGAGGACGTAGAGCATTGGCATCTAGCCAAATTTGTAGGAACACACTCCAAGATAAGGCCTGGAGCCAGGCGCAACCCGCCTTGAGGTAGGGCCCCATGAGTCCCGCGCTGGCTCACGGGTGCCCAGATACACCTCGTCAAGCCCTACCGTGCCAGCCACGTGTCAGGGCGGGGCTGTACACGCCCCGGGGACTCCTCCCGGAGGGGAGCCCCCTCCCACACACCAGTGGAAGCACCATGCTCCACGCTGGCTGACGACACTGCCGAGGAGCAGCTATGCCCATATGCATACGGAAGCGCTATGCTCCGCGCTGGTGATAAACAACTGAGGGTGGCCCCCAGGCCGCATCAACCTCAGGGAGCCCAGTGCTCAGTGTCTAGCCTCATCGCAACGCCTCCCCTCGGGAGTGCCGCATGAGGGGGCTGGGCACGGGGGCTACGCCTGGGTCACGCCCAG
>NC_057807.1:303464407-303486452 GCF_018294505.1 Triticum aestivum
AGGGGGACTCCTGAGCATCGCGACTCAGGAGCCTAACTGGTCACGTAGCCCCTCACTCCTTGTTCCCGTCCTGGTTTCTGGTCGGGGCTAACGGCGGCTGAGGTATGCGCGGGGCCGGGCTCTGCAGACATAGAACGGTAGATCCACCCCCACATCTCACCTTCCTACTTGCTGTTCGAGCGCCAAGGGGGACTCCTGAGCATCGCGACTCAGGAGCCTAACTTGTCACGTAGCCCCTCACTCATTGGTCCCGTCCTGGTTTTTGGTCGGGGCTAACGGCGGCTGAGGTATGCGCGGGGCCGGGCTCTACCGGCGTAGGACACAAGCAAGTAGGAAGGAAATAGCGCAAATTTCAAGGAATTCAAAAGCAAATATTACAGTCCATACTGTTACCACAGCACCAAATGCAAGTTTTAACGCCTCCCCGAGGCCTGATACATGCACAGAAACTAAAAGCAGGGCGGGAGCCACAACGGAGTCACTTGCCGGCCCTGGAGTTGCGCGGAGCGGGTTCGCCTTGTGGAGCTGTCGGGCTAGCAGCGCTTCGCTTCGGCCTGGTGCTGAAGGCCCGGAACTTCCCCAGCAGAGCCTCCGCACGACCCTTCACGACCTCAGCAGCGGCAGCGGCATGCTCGCCATTCGCTGGCTCCAGCAGGCCGTCGAGGTCGACGTTGGGGTCGCGAAGGTAAATGTGGGTGAAGACCCGCGTCAACGCCGCAGAAGACAAGACGCGTGCCTCGGCCTCAGCCGTAGGGCCAAGGCCAAGAGCGACATCCTCAAGGGCATGAACCAGGAAAGGAAGCAGCTTGGCAGGGCCGTCCTCCTCGCCGGCCAGCGGGCTCTCCAGGCCGCTCTCATAAAGCGTCTTCAGTGAAGCTCAGGCCTTCTCCTCCATCTCCGCAAAAGCCACATGATCCTCGGCAAGAACCCGTGCCTTGCCGTCCAACTCAACCTTCCTCGCCTCCAGCTCTCACTCCAGCGCGCCTAGGCGGTCACGGCGCTTCTTGAGTTTGGCGTCCCAGTCCTTGACGGCCGCCTCGCGAGCCTTCATGCCGTCCTCCTGCTCTAGGCGAAGGCGAGTCTCCTCGGCGAGCCGGTCCTGCAGGCCCTTCAGCTTGCCCTCCAGCACCTCGCAATGACCTCGGGCATTAGCCGCCTCCCCCAAGGCGGCGTCGCGGGCAACCTTCGCCCCAAGGATGGCCTGCTTCTCCTCATCGCAGGCCGTCGAGGCCTGGACCAGCGCCGCCCGAATCGAAGCATCGGAGTGAATCCAGCCAGAGGCTAGCTCCAAGCGCCCGGCCACCAAACGAGGGTCGGCGCTCAGAAGATCCCGCCGCAGACGGTCCAGTTCGGCAGCAGCACGATCCAGGACAGTAGGAGGAGACGGGGAAGCAGCAGTCGGTGGGGTAGGAGGAGAAGACGGCAACGTGACCACGGTGTCCTGAGGCGGAGCCTGCTGCGCCCAGCGGCTGTGGTGGCGGCGTCAAGCGGGGGCGCCTCGGGAGTCGCCAGGGCCATAGGAGCCGAGCTCGCCCCAGCAGGCTCGGTAGGGCCTCGCAGGGACGCCTGGGCAAGAGAGGCATGCGTGTCACGATCATCTTCTTACGCGAGCAGAGGCGCTGCCGCGGATGGAGTCTCACGAGCCCCCTTCGGCTTCTTCGCCGTGGGCGCCAGCCTAGCCGGGAGATACGGACGTCAAGCCTCAGCGACTAAACAAGAAACAAGACAGGGATCAAGCACTTACAGGTCGTCGCCCGCAGGCTCGAGCAGCCTCCGGCCGTACTTGAAGCCCGAGATCCGGTTGCAAGGATCAACTTCGAGGAGCGCGGGTGCAGGTGGAGCGCCCGCGGATCGCCTCGGGACCGGGGCGGACCCGCGGGGGATCAGCCCAGTCCGGTCCTTCTTCGGGACCTCGGGTAGGCTCCCTCCGCCCTGCTCGTCATCACCCTCGTCGTCGTCACTCAGAGGGAGGCGGAGAGCGCGGGACTTGCACCGCAGAGGTGGAGCCCTTGACTCTGCCTCAGAGTCAGCCCCCTTTTCTCACTCCCCTTCCTCCCTCTCTTCACTGGAGTCGCCGGAGGATACGTCCACAAGGTCCTCGGGAGCCTCCGCGGGTGCAGGCCCGTCCCCGTTGAAGACGGGCATGGACCCCACAACCTGCTCCCAGTCCTCACGAAGGAACAGGGGCGTCGGAGCGCCCTCCAGCCTTGCCACGTCGCCCCCGACCAAAGACTGGAGGACCGCGGACAGATCCTCATCGACCAGGATCGCAGGGCTCGGGTGGGGCCTCCACATCGGAAGCGAGTACTGATGAAGCAGAGCCAGCTGATGCTCCAGGAACTCCCTCAGCAGTGAGGCGCCAGTCAGCTTCGCCGCCGCCATGTTGGCTGGCCTCAGATCTGCATCCATCTTCTCCAACACCAGCCTTGCGCGGGGATCCACAAGCTCCACTCAAGACCAGTCGTCGGAGCTCGAGGGGTGCCCCGTGGGCAAGACCAGCCGGAGGTGGACGCGCCCAGCATCAACCAAGACCCACTTGCTCCTGAAGCCCTCAATCCTTTTCCCGGGATTCGAAATGGCGATGGAGCTGCCGTACGCGACGAAGCTCGCACACGCAGAGACGGAACCACAAGAGGGCCGGAGGGAGAAGTAGTGGCGCAGCAGGGCCACTGAGGGCTTCACCCCCACGTGAGCCTCAATAGTAGGTGAAGATTGCCAGAAGGAGGACAGAGTTGGGGTGAAGGTGCAGAGCTTGAAGGTTGTAATGGTAGAGGACAGAAAGGAAGAACTCAGAGAAGGGAGGCACCAGACCAGCGACAATGGCGCTCATGAAGAGCGGATAGAAGGTGCTCCCTTGGCCCTCAGGGAGGGCAAAGCCGGCCTTGAACACCTTCGCCCCGTCGACGCCCTGCGCCACTGCCATCGGGCGCACCCGGGCAAGGCTCGCCTCCGACACGTTCGGCGAGTCCAAGTCGGGTGAATACCAAGCTCCGGTCGGGGCCTGGTGAGGCGCCATGTCTGGCTAGGGCGCGCAGGTGGAGTAGATCTGGAGATTTCGAAGGAAGGAAGGAGAGCCGCAAGAAAGGGGATCTAAGCGGCAACTGGAGAGAGCAAAGGAGGCAGAGGGCAGATGTCGCTCCTTATCAACTCGCGCGGTTGCGGAGACGCCCATGTCCAATCAACCGCCACGCGGCGCCCGAGGTCGCAGGCTGTTAGGGCCTGCGACGCTTCGCACTTGCCCTTTCGCCTCTCTGCTCGGCCAAATCCGGGCGCGCCTTGGGCCCGGGGGCTACTGTCGGCGTTCTGGGAACGGGGGTCCCCAGACTTGCCTGCCTGCGGCCTACGGCGTGGCTCAAAGGGGGCCCAGCACGGCCCATCTTCACCAACACAAGCTCAAAACCCTCGCGAGGGGCCAAACCTCGTGGGGCGGACGACCAGGAGCTTCCTCACGCACGGCCTCGTCAGGTTGGCTCACGAGGAGGCGGAGAGTTCAAGGCGGGATACCTCGCGAGGTGCCCATGAAGTAAGCCATGACGACCAAGGGCGCCTGTCGGGTGCCAGCCCGCGCAGTGTCCTTCTTTCCTCTTTGGTGCAAGGGGAGCAAGCGCAGGCGAGAGCATCAAGCAAAGGCATCCATTTCGGTGCGACAAGACCAAGACCAGTCCAACGGCAGGATGGAGGTCACCGTGGAGCCCAAGTCGGCGTCACCACCAGAGCCTTTGACAGGCGAGGACCAACTTTAGTCAGGATAAGTGTACTAGATGTTCCCCTTCAAATTGGCCAATTGTTGGTGCCCTTCCCACTCAATATTTGGGAAGAGGCCCGGGGCCTTTGCCTATAAATAAGACTAGCCACCCACAGGGTAGAGGCATCTGGATAGGAATCTGGAGATAAGATAGGCATCTAGAATCAACCCCTCCAAAGGGACAACGCCACAACAAGAACAGACCCGCGTGAGGCTGTTCTTCCTTGTACTGTTCATCATCAGCCCAAGAGGCAATCCACCACGCCACACACTGGAGTAGGGTATTACACCACAATGGTGGCCTGAACTAGTATAAACCTTGTGTCTCTTGTGTTGTTCTTCTCGTAGTTTAGATCCTAGCGATTCGGCGAGGAACAGGTAGGTAGAAGGCGAAACCTCCGCGCGCACCCTAGTGTTCGAATCTCAAGGGTCTGCCGGAACCCTAAATCCGACAGTCTTGCTGTGCCAAAGCCGTCTAAAGAAGCTCTCTGATCCTTCGAGTTTCAACCGCCATCAGAGAGTCGCCCTCCACCGGGAGAGTCACCAATCGTGCCGCCGCAGCAATCATGTTCTCCAACAGGTTAGAGTAATGACCCGGTGGTGTTGGTATATACTGAGGCAGAGCAGTATTCATCTAGGGAGGTTCCATCATACGTGGCTGAACCGGTGTTCCAGCCCCGGGTGCCGCAACCCGGTCTATCTCCAGCGGGTTACTGGGCCCTGCACCGGGTGTATGGAAGAGGTTTCGAGGATCATAAACTGGAGGGAGCCGAGACTGAGTCTTCTGGTATCTTCTCCTCATGACCTCATTGGATGCATTCTGATCCATCATGAGCCGGAAAGTCTGTGCCTGAATCCGCCGAGCCTGAGCGTCCAGAGCCGCCCGCTCTCCAGTTATCCTGGCATCTTCTGCTGCCAGGTCTTCCTTGGCCTGTGCTATGTCCAGCTTTAACTGTGCCACTTCCGCATCATGTTGAGCTTGATCTGCCGGGTTGACCGCGGTGGTCAACAGAGCTGTTATCTTGTCCATGAGATCCATCAGCACCTAATCCGGCGGGCGCACAGGGCCTCCTGCCCCGGCCACCGCTGACCCGGAGGTTATTGCTACCGCAGTTGTGGAGTTTTGAATAGGTTGTGTGCCGGCCATGAAGATCCCAACTCTGCTCGTCGTCTCAAGGAGATTCGGAATACTACTACCATCGGAACAGTCCCCAAGCCCACCGTCTTGCAGTTGATACAACGAATCTGTCTCGCCCGTGGACGACTCACCATCAAAATAGATGGCCGTCTCACCGCCCGATGCAGATCCTTCAGAGAATCCTCCGTGAATGCATCCCACGAAGGCACGCTTCACGGCTGGCAGAGCCCGGGCGGGTCTCGCACGCTGAGCCGTCTCGACGAGGTCGGTGCAGATGTCCGTCTCAGGGCCTAGCTCGCCGATCTTGCCGATGAACATGTGGATTCCGCCAAAGGGGACCCGATACCCGTACTCAATTGAGCCAGCATCGGGGCCCCATCCTGCGTCGTCGATGTAGATCTTGCCACGACGACTCTTGGTCATCCGGCCCACAGCGTATCCCTTGAGCCCTTCAAAGCTGCCCTTCAAGAACTCAAATCCATCGTGTGCTGGCCCCATAGTGGGCGCCAACTGTTGTGGAATTGTCACGTCAGATGTCCTAGTGAAACGACTTAGTCGTGGAGCCATCGCAACTAGGAAAATTAAAGGGTTTAATTGGGACAAAGGACATGGGGTTTATACTGGTTCGGCCCCTTACGGTGAAGGTAAAATCCTACGATCCAGTTTTGAGTGGGATTGCTTATGTCTCGATAACCAGGGAGCGAAATTGCTTGACCTAGCTCTCGATCTGATCTTACTTGCCCTGAACCGCCGCCGGGTCGTCCCTTTGTATACAGAGGTCGACGCCCAGTGGCTCTCATAGTCCCGGTCGGCTCATAAACAGTGTCTGGCTCGGTCTCTTAACTATTCTTTCTTTACAATACAAGTCATGTACATATGGCGGTTTGTCTCTATGGGCCTTAAGTCGCCTTTGGGCTTTGGGCCCTTAACTGAACCGCCATCTTCAAGCTTGGTCTTAGGCTTCAAAGATACTCATAGGTATAACCCGGCCCCTCCTGGGTGGGTCATACCTAATAGTTATATCCCCAACAATATGGGTAGTGCTATTTTTCTCATTAGACCCATGTTCTATTCTAATTTTCTCATCCACTCCAAAACACCAGATGCCTCCGAGACGTGACCCCGGTTTCAACTTTCCGCCGGAGCTCACCCAGCTGATCCAGCAGCAGAATGCCCTCATGCAGATGCTCATCCAGAACCAGAACAACAACAACAACAACAACAACAACAATCCACCACCGCCACCCCCTGTTGACAACTTGACCCGCTTCCTAAGGTTGAATCCGCCAATGTTCTCTAGCAGCACTGAGCCGATTGTGGCTGATGATTGGCTCCGCAAGGTCGGAAGGGAGTTGGCCACTACTGGTTGCACACATGCAGAGAAGGTGCGCTTTTCCGCACATCACCTTGATGGACCTGCAGCTTCTTGGTGGGAGAACTACACCACCACTTATCCGGCCGCCACCATGACATGGGCTGAGTTCCAGCAGGCCTTCTACACCGCTCAAGTCTCAGCTGGAGCCATGAGTCTGAAGAAGCATGAGTTCCGCAACTTACGCCAGGGGAACCGTACTGTAGGGCAGTACGTGGATGAATTCAGCAAGTTATCTCGCTATGCCCCGGATGATGTGTCCACAGATGCCGCAAAGCAGGAGAAGTTTCTCGAGGGACTCAATGATGAGCTGGGAATGCAGCTAATGGTGGCTACCTTCAACCACTACCAGGAACTAGTAGACAAGGCCACCATACTTGAAGGCAAGCAGCAGCAGATTGATAGCCGCAAGCGGAAGTATGGCCAGGGGAAGTACAACTTCGGAGCTCAGCAGAAGCCCGGTTATGCCCCATACTCGGGAGGGCATACCCATCACACTCATGGAGGACATAATCATGGAGGACATAACCATGGAGGGAATGGGAACAACTGTGTCGGTGTTCTAGGAATGGGGGTCCCCAGACCTGCCTGCCTGCGGCCTGCTGCGTGGCTCAATCAGTGGCCTAGTACGACACGTCTTCATCAACCCAACACTCAAGACCCTCGCGAGGGGCCAAGCCTCGCGGGGCGGATGACACAAGGCCTCCTCGGGAGTGGCCTCGCCAGGCAGGCTCGCGAGGAGGCGGAGAGATCAAGGCAAGAGGTACCTCACGAGGTTCTCATGATGCAAGCCATGACGATCAAGACCAGGCGGGTGCCATCCCGCCCAGTGTCCTCGTTTCCTCTTTGGTGCAAAGGGGGCAAGCGCAGGCGCAGAGTACCAAGGCATCAGGCAAAGGTTTCCATATCGGTGCAACAAGACCAATACCAGCAGGACGGCAGGATGGAGGTCACCGTGGAGCCCAAGACAGCGTCATCACCAGCACCTTTGGCAGGCAAAGACCACCTTTAGTCAGGATAGCTTGTACTATCTATCCCCTTTCAAAATGGTCGCTGTTGGATCCCTTCCCGCTAAATATTTGGGAAGAGTACCAGGGCCTCTATAAATAGGGCTAGCCACCACAGTAGAGGGGGGAGAAGTTCATCCGCACACCACACCACTCAAGAACACCTCTCCTCGCGAGGCTGTTCTTCCCCTGTACTATTCATCATCAACCCAAGAGGCAATCCACCACCACACACAGGAGTAGGGTATTACACCACAACGGTGGCCCGAACCTGTATAAACCTTGTGTCTCTTGTGTTGTGAGTTCATCAATCTAGCTTAGGGATCGTGGCAAGGCTGAGGGCGCGAATCGGTAGGAGGGAATCTTTGAGCGCACCTCAGAGTTCGAACCTTAAGGGTTTTGCCGGAACCCGATATCTGACATTTGGCGCGCCAGGTAGGGGTGCGCTGGAGTCTTCCTTCCGCCGATTTGCGTTCCACTGCTTCGTCGCATCCATGTCCGGCGACTCGACGACCAACGCTGACCGCTGGGCAGCATGGCCAGCCCATGCCATGCCGCCTGCCCCTCAACCCCGCGCCTCAGGTAGCTCGCGCACCACAGAACGTTGTGGGGCGAGGGTAGCATGGTCTTGCGCCGCCCGTCCTTACTCTGCGGCAAGTGCGGGCAGCTGCAAGGGCCTCAAGCCACGCCACGGCCACAGCACCGCACACTCGACGGGAGCAAGCAAACATGAGGGCCGCACTCACCGTGGCTCGGGAGCTGCTGCGATGCAGGTTGATGGAGAGCGGCAGGGACACACTGCTGGAGCGCGTTGCCGAGCTCCTGGATGCTGCGGCCTCGGGGGCACCGCCTTTCTGCTTCCAGCTTCCACCCCGGGCCCCGGTCGGATCACGCGACGGGCCACTCTGCGCCCGCGTGCCCCGAGGCACGCCCCAAGGCTTCTTCGACACCATCTCAACCATCGGCACCGGACGCCAAGCTGCACCAGCACCATCTCAAGTGAGCGAGGGCATGCGCATCGCCGCCTACGGCCCGGGCGGGCCGCTGCCCTACCATCCCCAAGACGGCGTGCTAGGTCAAGCCACATGGAGCGTGGGGCACTACAGTGAAGTCTTCGAGGCGGTGGCCTCGGAGGCTTACGTTCCCCGCATGGTGGATCGGGAGTACGTGCTGGAAGATGACCCTGGCTCATTCCTCGGGTCAGGCTGGGAGGAAGAGACGCCAGAAGCCGAGCCTTTTTAGGAGCCTCAAGGAAGCCTCACCAACCGCGCTAACAGCAGCAGCAATCGGGTACTGCTAATTCCTCAGGAGCAAGCTTATGCTAACCTTGGGTCGCAGGAGGTTCAGGTCACAGCAGTTGATGGCTACCCCAGCTCGGCAGCCTCCCTTCCGCCAGGAGGAGCGCACTGGGGGCTGCAGGAGAGGGGCCGGGAGCCAGGCCCCTCCCCATGGCGCACGGAGCAAGGCGTCCCCCGGAGGTAGGCCCTCTGTCGGGGAGGTGCTGCAAAGCCTACCCCCGGCAGAGGACCCGTGGTCGCCGAGGGCGCTGCTGGCATCCCCTTTGCCCCATTGGCGTCGTCCTTGGTATCCGGCTGCTGTCAATGGTGGTCGATGGTGGCACAAGGTGGGGCCCTCGTCTGGCGATATGAAGCAAGGCCCGGTGCGTGTGAAGAAGGCCCAGTGCCTGTGAAGCTCGCCGCCCGTGACACTCTCACGTAATAATGAGTGGGGTTGTACACACCCCAGAGTCTCCGGAGAGCCGCCCTTGGGCCTCAGGGGCTCCCTCCCACGCCCAGTGGCAGCACTTAACTCCGCGCTGGTGAGAAGACGTGAAGACTAGACTAGGCGCCGGACGCGACCTTTTGCTTTTTTTGCCTCTCTTCCTGTGATCGAGCTTCCTTGCTTCGGATTTAAGTTGAAGTTGAATTTACATTTGTGTGTGCGGGGGGGGGTGTCTTTTCTCGCTTGTGTGATTTCTTGTGTTCTGGTTTCTGCCCAATTTGGAGTTTGCACCGGTTGCCTCCCCCTCGCGAGCCCCTCGCGGGCGAGGCTGGGCAAAGCGCATATACGTGGTGCGCCTGTCGTACTCCAGCCGGCACTTGCTCTCGCGAGGCCCTCTCGACCAAGCCGGCAAGTCCCGCAGGGGATCCTCGGGGGCTCACGACCTCACGAGTTGGTTCGGGACCCGTCCTGACTAAGGTAAACTACAGCAACAAGCTCGCCCCAGGGCCCGTAGGATTATGAAGGCACATGTTCGGTATCATTCTTAAAAGCATACGAGCGGCAATCGTTTTACATGAGGGGCTTCCCCTCCCAAAATGCTCTTACAACCTTTGGGGCCGCGCCCGAGCTTTTGTATGCAGGATAAACAAGCGGAGGAACACAGGATCAGTCAGACATATCGCTCACCGCGTCCTCCTGGTCGCCTCCAAAAGCATCGCTGGCGCCGCTGTCGTTGTCACTGGCATCACCATCACCATCATTGGCGCCACCATCATGTAACGCCCCAGATGTAACTTTCCATATTTGTAACTCCAACTCTTGCCATTTCCGGCTATGTGATATGTTATTTCCTTCATGGTTGGGTTTTTGTCTTTTGTTTTGCATTTTGTTCTTGTCATGCATCTCATCTCATGTCATCATTCGCATTGCATCGGCATCGTAAAACTCGCATTCGCTCGTAGTTGCCGCTTCTTCCTTGTCCCTGTTGACCCCTCTCAGATCAACCAGACCACTCTCTTCTCTCTCTTTTCTGAGCCCATCAAAACCCTTTGTCTCCATGGCGTTTTGTCAAACCCCTCGCGCGCGTCCGAAACCTCTTCCGAACCCGACCTGCACGGTCATGACCGTTGGATCTGGATCATCCCCAAACATCCCTAAATCATCTTTGGTTTCTCGTTGGACTCTCCTAAGCTATTTATTTTCAGGACCGTCTGATCTAATCGGAGGGTCCAAGATCTGTCCCCCTACCTATTTAAATAGATCAACCCCTAACTGTAGCCCTCCAATCCATCCAACCATCGCTCGCCACCATCAGCCTCCAGATCCCCTCGCCCTCCACCTCGCTCGATCCAGCGCCTCCCCGGGCACTCGATACACAGACGCCTTGCTCCATCCTCTCCGTCCTCCTGCCGTTGAGCAGCACCCGAGCTCGTGGATTCCCAACACCCGAAGCCTCCTGCCTCCCTGATGCTCGTCCTCCCGGGCATCAGTGCTCCAAGGCCGGCCCTTGTGCAGCTCCCTGTCGCCTCTCTCCTTCCCCTGTTTCTTCTCTCTCCCTCACCTCGCGGCCTCTATATTTTTTCTTCAGGACGACAGGAGCATGCCCCGCCATGGCTGCCTCGTCCCGGAGCAAGCTCGTAGACGTCCTCGTCATCCAAGCACCGTCCGCCACCAAGATCGACCAGATCCGGACGAACTCAAGATTCCTCGCCCCGGATCAAGCCACCCCTGTTTCTCGTCGTGCCTCCCCGCCTTGGATTCGGTTGTCCCTGCTTCGCCAAGTCCACTACCGCCGCCTCGCACGTCCATGTCGCCGGCGAAAACAGCAGCAGCAGGTCATGCCGTCGGCCTCCTTCCTACCTCGCCTGGTGCTCAAGCACCACCGCGCCGCCCTACCTTCCCTTCCTTCCTCTCCCTTCTGCTCCTTCTCATATCTCTCTCTCTGTCTACTCGTGCAGGGAGCCCGACTTGGTGTCCATGGAGTTTTCAGGCAGCCGTAGCCGCCTTAAGCTCGTCGTTCGGCCAGATCCGGGCCCTGCCGACCCCACCATCTCGCCTACGTCTGTCGTCCTAGTCCGTTCCGACCGGTCCCCGCCGAGGCCGCCTCGCCGGAGCTCCTGCCGCATCGCACTGCAGCCGTTGACCATTGTCTGCATCGCCCCTCGCCTACCCTGCTCGCACGATGTCATGCGTTGACTGCGCCCTGCCTCTCCAGTCAAAGCCCAGCCGCTGCCAGATGCAGTCCGCATCCAGCCTCCCCACCGAGCCGGCCCATGAGGCCTGGTGAGCACCAGATCCAGTGCCCTCTCCTGTACACGGTTGGGACAGCCAGTTTCAGCCCGATCATGTTTTTTTTCTCGTTCTGGGAATTTGTCCAATTATCCAGAGTTTTACAGATTTGCAGAAAACCCCTTGTTGTCCATGCATCTAATAACTAAATAACCGTGCATCGGATTTAAACATGTCATATAGTTAACTTGCTCAGTTTTTCATGCACTTTCATAATATGCTACTTTCATCCATGTTAAACATGTTTAAACTGATGTTTGCATTTGTTTTGCATAATGCCATGTTAAAATGATTTATTTGATAACTAATTAACCGTAGCTCCGAATTTAATAAACTTTATATGTAAATGGGGTGGAAAAATGCCTAGTTTAACATGGTGCACTTTATTTTGCTGTTTAACAACATTAAAATATGTTTTAGGGCAGAACAGTACCAAATCCATAATTTGCATATGGGGATTTTCTGGAATTGTTGTTTGTTATTCCGGCCTCATTTAAACTTGCCTAGATAGGTAGTTTAATTATGCTTCACCTCTTGACATGTTTAACAACATTTAATATTGTTTGGTATATTAAACGAGATTAAACCAAATATGTCAATGTGGTGTTTTGTCAATATGCAACTCGTGGCATATTGAGCTCCACTTAACTTGTAGTATTGTTTGTTGCACTTTGCCATGTCATGCCTCATTAAACCGAACATGCATCATACTTGATTGTGCATCATGCCATGATTATGCTTGTGCATTTACCATGTTGTTTGCTTCTTTCCGGGTCGCTTCTCTCGTTAGCTTCGGTTTCGTTCCGGAGTTGTGAGCATTCGTTCGACCACGCCCGCTTGTCTTCTTCATGGACTCGTTCTTCTTCCTAGCGGGATCTCAGGCAAGATGACCGTCACCTTGGATCTCACTACTATCATTGCTATGCTAGTTGCCTCGTTCTATCGCTATGCTGCGCTACCTATCACTTGCTCTTCAAGCCTCTCATTTGCCATGTCAGCCTCTAACCTTTTTCACCCTTCCTAGCAAACCATTGCTTGGCTATGTTACCGCTTTGATCAGCCCTCTTATAGCGTTGCTAGTTGTAGGTGAAGTTGAAGATTGCTCCATGGTGGACAGGGTTATGTTGGGATATCACAATATCTCTTATTTAATTAATGCATCTATATACTTGGTAAAGGGTGGAAGGCTCGGCCTTATGCCTGGTGTTTTGTTCCACTCTTGTCGCCCTAGTTTCCGTCATGCCGGTGTTATGTTCCCGGATTTTGTGTTCCTTACGCAGTTGGGTGATTTATGGGACCCCCTTGACAGTTTGCTTTGAATAAAACTTGTCCAGCAAGGCCCAACCTTGGTTTTACCATTTGCCTCACCACCGCCTATACCTTTCCCTTGGGTCGGCCAACCCGAGGGTCCTCTTTATTTTAGCCCCCCCGGGCCAGTGCTTCTCTAAGTGTTGGTCCGAACCGGGCAGACTGCGGGGCCACCTCGGGGCAACTCGAGGGCTGGTTTTACTCGTAGGCTGACCTATCCGGTGTTGCCCTGAGAACAAGATATGTGCAGCTCCTATCGGGATGTCGGCGCATCGGGCGGTCTTGCTGGTCTTGTTTTACCATTGTCGAAATGTCTTGTAAACCGGGATTCCGAGACTGATCGGGTCTTCCTAGGAGAAGGAATATCCTTTGTTGACCGTGAGAGCTTATAATGGGCTAAGTTGGGACACCCCTGTAGGGTTTAAACTTTCGAGAGCCGTGCCCGCGGTTATGTGGCAGATGGGAATTTGTTAATATCCGGTTGTAGATAACTTGACACCTGATTCAAATTAAAACACATCAACCATGTGTGTAGCCGTGATGGTCTCTTTTCGGCGGAGTCCAGGAAGTGAACACGGTTTTTGGGTTATGTTTGACGTAAGTAGGAGATCGGGATCACCTCTTGATCATTGCTAGCTTCACGACCGTTCCGTTGTTTCTCTTCTCGCTCTTATTTGCGTATGTTAGCCACCATATCATGCTTAGTCGCTGCTGCAACCTCACCACTTATCCATTCCTTACCCATTAAGCTTTTCTAGTCTTGATACCCATGGTAATGGGATTGCTGAGTCCTCGTGGCTCACAGATTACTACAACAACAGTTGCAGGTACAGATTTTGCGATGATCATGACGCGAGAGCGATGTTTGCTTGTTTTGGAGTTCTTCTTCTGCTTCTTCTTCGATCAGGGGATAGGTTCCAGGTCGGCAGCCTGGGCTAGCAGGGTGGATGTCGTTTGAGCTTCTGTTTGTGTTTCATCCGTAGTGGATATTGATCTTATGGATGATGTATTGTTGTATTCGTGTGGCATTGTATGCCTTATGTATGTATCCCTATCTATTATGTAATGTTGATGTAATGATATCCACCTTGCAAAAGCGTCTTCAAGATGCGCTTCTATCCTTGGTGGGACCTTCGAGTTCCTTTAGGATAGGGTCGCAACTTGGGCGTGACACATCACCACCATTAACCACATCGCCACCATCCGCCGCGACTATCACCCCATCATTGTCGGAGGCAAAGGCCCTAACAAGTGCATCCATGTTGTCCTCCACCCACTGCGCCAGGTCGCCTCGGATGGCCTCGGGCAGCGGGGCGATGACGACGTCGAAGCCGAAGTTGGGATCAGTGTTTTGAAGATGGCTGAAGACGCGGGAAAATGCATGCCCAAGCAGGCTGCGGCTCCTCTCCTCGACAAGTTGGCGAGCTCTCTCGGAGCGGTTCTCCAGGCGCGTCACCACATCAGTGAAGAAGTGGAAATGACTGGCATAGTTGGTCACGTGGATGTGGGGCGTCCTCATCACAGATATTGCCCAGGGCCCTGTTGGCCCTGTTCCTGAGCTCCTGGAGCATGGGGCCGTGCATGTGCTCCAGCGTCTGTCGTTGAAGCACTTTTTCTCTGTTCTGCCATGCAATGGACTTGGCGTCATCAACCCGCTGTTGAAAAAGAAGCAGCTCAGCGCGGGCGGAGGTCAGCTTGGCCTGCACCGAGACCAAGGCGGCTGCGGCATCTTCCGCGCGCCGCTCCGCTTCGGTTAGCTTGGACCTAAGGGCGGTAGTCCTGCCTGTAGCCTCGGCTTCAACTAGCAGCTTCAGGTCATACTTGCTCACCAGATCCGCACAAGCCTCCGCCACGTGGCGGTCGACCTCTTCCTGGACTCGAGCCTCGCGTGTGCCAACATCATCCTCCGCCTGGGTAACCTGGCGCTCCCTCGTCTCCAACCGCTCAAGATCAAGATTGCGCTCGGCGTCCTCCAGCGTTAGCGCTTCCTCACACCTGCGGAGCTCCTCCTCCTCGACAGGCGCCCCCTTCAGCGACGCAAGGGCGGCCTGACGCAGCTCCACTTGCTGCTCCAGGGAGGCGCTCCAGGCTTGGAGCTCCCACGCACGCTTCTCTGCGATCTCGCGATGATAATCTACTTCCCGAGCCTCCTCCAGAGCCCGAGAGCAGGCCTCTCGCGAGGCCGCAAGGGACGCCTTGGCCTTCGCATTGTCAAGCTCGCGCTGGTGGCACACGAGGTTGATGGCCACCTTCAGTTTGCATCGCTCCTCAATCAGCCGTAGGCCCTCAGCTTAAAGGCGCGCGTCCACATCCGCAAGCTCTCCACCGAGTTGGCCCATCGCGTCCATCGCCTTCTGGAGGAACTCGTGGCGAACGACACTTCGTCCGCGCGCAATCTTGAGCACGCTGCTGATGTCGTCCTCCATCGTTGGTGCTGTCGGCGGGCCTTGAAGCGGTTCGCCCCCTCTCGGCAGAGGGCTGGGGGCTGGTGCCCCCACGATCGCTGGCCGGGCCTCGCGAGGGACCCGGACCGGCGCAGGATCATCCCCTGAAGAGGAGCCAAGGATTGATGCCAACCATTCGCCGTCCACGACCAGAGGAGGAGCCCTGGGCAGGCCGACTGCTCTCCAGGAAGGGTTGCGAAGCAAAGGCGACAAGGGAACGGGCTCAAGACACCTTGCCGGCAGGCTTACTCCTCCGACTGACCTCGCGTCAGGGGCGGCATGTAGGCTCAGGACGCTCAAGGCCAGCGATGAAGGCAAGGCCGGAGGAGGTTGCTTCTTGGGGGACTCCGCGGGCTTGGTAGGAGGAATCCTGAAGAGCCGTGGTCAGGAAGGGAAGCAGCAATTGAGGAATTACAAGGGTAAGGTACTTACTCGTCTATGGCGATGTACTTTCTGTGCTTCAACAGCCGGAAGGTGCGGCCACTGCAGCTCGAAGACTCCTTCCTCTTATGGAGTGCAGCGAAGTCCACACAGAACCGACCTAGGCGCTGGACATGAGGACCGGCGTGTGGCGCGGATGGAGAAGCACCCAGGCGGTCAACCTTAGGAGCGCCAAGCTGGGAAGAGCTATCAGGCACCACCTCCCGATGGCTTGCCGAGGCCTCAGGAGCCCCGGCCTCGGGAGCCGCGGGCTGCATGTCCCCCTCAATGACCGTCCCAGAGCGAGCCTCACGAGCTCCAGAGGATGACAATTCGGGAACCCCGTGCGGCGTCGGCGCCTCGACACCCGAGCCTCTAGCCTCAAGCGATGCTCGCCCCCCTGCATCCACTCTTGGGGCAAGGTCGGTGCTGGCAGCGAGGAGGGGAGCCATGGCGACAGGATTCTCGCGAGGACCCATAAGGCCAACCGGGCGCAGCCCCCACTCGCCAAAGGAAGGCATCTGTCCAGCAAACTCGACCCTGTTCGAGCAGAGATACAAGAGGCTCCCCTCGTGCGGCATATCGCCTGGCGAGGGGTCACCAGTCAAGACCTCGAGCACCGTCCTCAGCGCTTCGGGTGCGACCTCCGTCTCCTGAAGCCTCATGCGGTCTCGGTCGCCGGTCAGGGCCCACATCAGCCGGTAATGGCGCTGGAGAGGGGCAATGCGACACTGGAGGAACTCCTTCACCACCCGGGGCGCAGTCACACCGAGATCTCTCAACCTCTTTAGTAGGAACCACACGAAGGAGAGCTGGGGGCTCACGAGTCTCTCGTGGCCCCAACCAGGATTGGGGACAGCAGGCAGCGACGGAGGTGAGAGCAGAGGGCAAAGCACTCCGACATCCACATACAGCCACCGCATCCGAAGCCCGCTTGTGGACGGCGGGAGGTCAAAATCAATCCCCAAGGCGGCCGTCTCTACCACAGCCTAGAAGCTCACGCACCCCGAGCACTGCAAGGGGTCGGTCAGGCGCAGCGAGAAGAAGTGGCGCAAGAGGGCGACGGGAGGAGCAATGGCCACCATGGCTTCACAAACAAAGGCGAAGACGGCGAGAAGGGTAACGGATTGGGGATCAATATGTATCATATGGATCTGGTAATAGGAAAGCACTACATTGAATAAGGTGGAGAAAGGGGGAACCAGGCCAGCCCACAAAGCATCAACAAAGAACCGAACCTCAGTGATTGTCCTGTCAATGGAAGCATGGGACGCAGACCAAGCCATCGTCTTTCCGCACTCGTTCAAGCTGGAAACGAGCGGCAGGGCAGACCTTGCCCATGGCCTCCAGGTTGAGCACCAGCGACCGGCCGACGGCGGGCTCGATTGTCGGGGGCAGATTGGTTGAGGACAGAGGCTTCTTCCCTTTCTCCTTGCTAGTTGGCGTCATGGCAATGGAGGGGGCAGAGCTCAAGTCAGATTGTAAGCGGAAGCAGGGACACGAGGAAGAAGGGGGAATAGGAAGCACGCTGCCAGCAAGGAGGAAATAACTGTGTAGAGCGTCATGGCCGCCTAGCCAGGCGGATATTGGGGCAGCATGGGGAAGCGGAGACGCCCACGTCCAATCAGTCGCCATGCGTCGACCAAGCCCGCAGGCTGCGGGGGGGGGTACTCTGTACTTGCCCTTTGGCTTCGCTGCTAAGCCAAGTCCGAGCGCGCCTTGGGCCCGGGGGCTACTGTCGGCGTTCTAGGAAATGGGGTCCCCAGACCTACCTGCCTATGGCCTGCTGCATGGCCCAATCGGTGGCCCGGTACGGCCTGTCTTCATCAACCCAACACTCAAGACCCTCGCGAGGGGCCAAGCTTCGTGGGGCAGACGACACAAAGCCTCCTCAGGAGTGGCCTCGCCGGGCAGGCTCGCGAGAAGGCGGAGAGATCAAGGCAAGAGGTACCTCACGAGGTTCCCCTTATGCAAGCCATGACGATCAAGACCAGGCGGGTGCCAGGCGGGCGCCATCCCGCGCAGTGTCCTCATTTCCTCTTTGTGCAAAGGGGGCAAGCGCAAGCGCGGAGTACCAAGGCATCAGGCAAAGGTTTCCATATCGGTGCAACAAGACCAAGACCAGCAGGACGGCGGGACAGAGGTCACCGTGGAGCCCAAGACGGCATCATCACCAGCACCTTTGGCAGGCGAAGACCACCTTTAGTCAGGATAGCTTGTACTAGTTGTCCCTTCTCAAAATGGTAGTTGTTGGATCCCTTCCCGCTCAATATTTGGGAAGAGGACCAGGGCCTCTATAAATAGGGCTAGCCACCACAGTTGAGGCGGGGCGAAGTTCATCCGCACACCACACCACTCAAGAACACCTCTCCTCGCGAGGCTATTCTTCCCCTATACTGTTCATCATCAGCCCAAGAGGCAATCCACCACCACACACAGGAGTAGGGTATTACACCACAACAGTGGCCCGAACCTATATAAACCTTGTGTGTCTTGTGCTGTGAGTTCTTCGATCTAGCTTAGGGATCGCGGCGAGGCTGAGGGCGCGAACCGGTAGGAGGAAATCTTCGAGCGCGCCCCGGATTTTGAACCTTAAGGGTTTTGCCGGAACCCGATATCCGACAAACTGCAACGACGACAAAAACTCCAAGTCAGGCAATGGAGGCAATGGCAACCAGCATCGTCCTGCCCCGGCTCAAAAGGGACTGAGTCACATCACCTATTTCAAGTGCCAGAAGACAGGGCACTATGCCACCGACTGCCCGGAGGCCAAGCAGAGGAATGGAAACGGTAATGGCAATGGAAGCTCAGCAAAGAAGCCCAACCATTTTCCTCATGCACAGGTGAATCACATTGACGTGGAGGACATCTATGATCAACCAGAAACTATGGTTGGTAAGTTTTTATTAAATTCACGTCCAGTATTGGTACTCTTTGATTCTGCTGCAACGCATTCATTTATATCAAGGGTAGTTGTGGAAAAGTACGGGTTGCCCACTAGAACCCTTAGAAGCCCTCTTCAGGTCAGTTCCCCAGGAGGAGAAATGATGGCAGGCTTAGGCTATTGTGCAACCCTCAGCATCGGAAACCATAATTTTCCCGCAGACCTCATAGTATTGGAATCCCAGACTTTGGACGTGATCCTAGGCATCGATTGGTTGAGGAAGTTTGAAGGAAACATTGACTGTGCCCGCAAGACGATTTTGCTCACCACCCCAGAGCAGAAGAGGATCAAGTATGTACCCAGACGCACGCCGATGAAGAATCAGGTGAATTCCCTCACGGGAGTTGTTCAGGAGGAAGTGTCGGTAGTGCAAGATTTTCCCGATGTGTTTCCGGAGGAATTACCAGGAATGCCACCGGACAGAGACATTGAATTTCTGATTGAGTTATTGCCCAGCACAGCCCCAATATCCAAGAGACCTTATCGGATGCCCCTGAACGATTTGGAAGAGATCAAGAAGAAAATTAATGAGCTATTGGAGAAAGGATATATTCGGCCAAGCTCGTCACCTTGGGGAGCCCCAGTTCTTTTGGTAGAAAAGAAGGATGGAACCCTGAGAATGGTTGTGGATTATCGTTCGTTGAACGATGTGACCATCAAAAACAAGTACCCTCTGTCGATGATTAATGATTTATTTGATCAACTAGTTGGAGCCAAGGTATTCTCCAAGATCGATCTTCGATCAGGGTGTCATCAGTTGAAGATCCGTGAAAATGATATACCCAAAACAGCTTTCACCACCAGGTATGGTTTATATGAGTATACCATCATGTCATTCGGATTGACTAATGCCCCTGCATACTTCATGAATTTGATGAACAAGGTATTGATGGAATATCTGGACAAGTTTGTCGTGGTGTTCATCGATGATATATTGATTTTCTCCAAGAGCGAGGAAGAGCATAAGGAACATTTGCGTCTAGTTCTGGAGAAACTCCGAGAACATCAGTTATATGCCAAGTTCAGCAAATGTGAATTTTGGCTGAAGGAAGTTGGATTCCTCGGACATGTTATTTCAGGAGAAGGAAAAGCAGTCGACCCCACCAAGGTTGTATCAGTCACCGATTGGCAGTCACCCACCTCAGTCAAGGAGATCCGCAGTTTTCTCGGACTCGCGGGATATTATCGGAGGTTTATTGAGAATTTCTCCAAGATTGCCAAGCCCATGAATGAGCTGTTGAAGAAGGACACCAAGTACATTTGGACCGAGGATTGTGAAGCCAGTTTCCAGGAATTGAAGAAACCTTTGGTTACAGCCCCAGTGCTAATTTTGCCGGACATACACAAGGATTACCAGGTATATTGTGACGCTTCTCGTCAGGGACTCGGAGGAGTACTCGTGCAGGAAGGAAAAGTTGTAGCTTATACCTCCAGACAGCTACGACCTCACGAGATGAATTACGCCACACATGATTTGGAGTTAGCAGTCATAGTGCATGCACTCAAGACCTGGAGACATTTCCTTATCGGAAACAGTTGTGATGTTTACACTGGTCATAAGAGCTTGAAGTATATTTTCACGCAGAAAGAGTTGAACCTCAGGCAGAGGATATGGCTAGAGTTAATGAAGGACTATGACATGAGATTGCATTACCACCCAGGAAAGGCTAAAAGTTGTAGCAGATTCCTTGAGCCATAAGAGTTATGTGAATACTCTTATAGCAGGAGGATTACCCCAGGAGTTAGTCGATGACTTCAGAGATCTTCGACTGAAGATAGTTCCGAGAGGATATGTTGCTGCACTGGAAGTTCAGTCCACTTTGGCCGAAAGAATCGTGAAGCCCAGAAGTCGGACAAATAAATTGAGGAGATAAAGAAAAGGCTGAATGAAGGAAAAGCTAAAGGGTTCCGTAAGGATGAATACGGAGCTATATGGTTCGAGGACCGTATTTATGTACCCAATGATCCCGAACTCAGGAAGCTAATTCTTCAGGAGGCCCATGATTCACCGTACTCAGTTCATCCAGGTAACACCAAGATGTATCTGGATTTGAAGGAAGTTTCTGGTGGACAGGTATGAAGAAGGATATTGCCGAGTACGTAGCAGTATGCGATGTTTGCCAGCGAGTAAAGGCGGAACATCAGAAGCCAGCAGGGTTACTTCAAATTTTGCCGATTCCCAAGTGGAAATGGGAGAAACTTGGAATGGATTTTATCACGGGGTTACCCAGGACCCGTTCAGGTTATGGTTACATCTGGGTAGTGGTTGATCGCTTGACCAAGGTAGCTCATTTCATTCCCGTGAAGACTACCTATACTAGCGCTAAGTTAGCCAAGATATACATGACCAGGATCGTATGTCTTCATGGAGTTCAAAGGAGTATCGTGTCAGATAGAGGAACACAATTTACCTCAAAGTTTTGGAATCAGTTGCATGAAACTTTGGGTACGAGGTTAGAGTTCAGTACAACTTTTCATCCGCAGACAGATGGACAGACCGAGAGAGTCAACCAGATTCTGGAGGACATGTTGAGAGCTTGTGCGCTAGACTACGGGTCTACCTGGGATGATAATTTGCCATATGCAGAGTTCTTGTACAATAACAGCTATCAGACCAGTCTGAAGATGGCCCCTTTCGAAGCTCTATACGGAAGGAGGTGCAGAACACCATTGTTGTGGGATGGTGTTGGAGATCGAAAAGAATTCGGTCCCGATCTTCTTAGAGATTCTGAAGAGAAGGTCAAGTTGATTCAAGATAGACTCAAGGTAGCTCAGTCGAGGCAGAAGAGTTATGCCGACAGTAAACGCAAGGAAGTAACATACGAAGCAGGAGACCGAGCATATCTCCGTGTGTCCCCACTTTGTTGTATCAAGAGGTTTGGTGTTAAAGGAAAGTTGGCACCCAGGTTCATTGGCCCCTACAAAATCCTCGAATGTCGTGGAGAAGTCGCTTACAAGATGGAATTGCCGGAAGGATTATCCGGAGTTCACGGTGTCTTCCATGTTTCTCAGCTAAAAAAATGCCATGCTGAGATGGCCGATATTCCGTTGAGAGACACAGTGCCCCTAGAGGCCATACAGCTCGACAGTGATCTGACTTATGAGGAGAAACCCGTCAGGATTCTTGAGACTGCGAACAGGGTCACCCGCGGCAAGATCATCAAGTTTTGCAAGGTTCTGTGGAGTCATCATTCCGAGGAGGAAGCCACCTGGGAGCGAGAAGAAGATCTCCGCCGAGACCACCCGCACCTATTTGCTAGCTAACCCGAATCTCGAGGGCGAGATTCATCTTAAGGTGGGTAGGTTTGTAACATCCCAAATTTCCCATTTGGAATATTTTACAATTATAGCTAAGCATCTATGCATATCGTTTGAAATTGAGTGGCATTTGAAATTCTTTCAGAGGCAGTTGTGTTTTTGAGTTTGAACTAATTGGCAATTGAGATTATTTCAAAATAATGCCTGACAAATACTTGAGCAAAAGTATGACATGAGTAAACATGACACTCCAAAAATGTCAGAAGAAAAATATTGCCAAAAAGTTTGAATTCAAATTTGAATATTATTTGGGATTTTCAGAAACTGTTTTTTTTTAGTTTGAGTTTTGCCCGTGGAAAAATGTCCACTTTATAGGATAAATTCCCTTGAGAATTTTG